>NW_020312403.1:0-260459 GCF_002999335.1 Cyclospora cayetanensis | reverse complement strand
CCACGGTACGCTTGGGAATTTCAAAGAGCAAATGTATTGACGCTATCAATAGATGCACAAATTGCCAAATATGAAGTCTTGGTTTGCAAAGGCAACACGGTAGACGATCAATTGCTTGGTAAAAGGTTTCTCTCAGGACTACCCGAAGTGTCACGTTTGATGGTCTCAGGATGCGCACTAACTGGGCAATATAAGAGCCAACCGGTGGGCCTTCGGTGAACGGGGTGGCCCTTCACGTGAAAGTAAGCGCAACTCTTGCACCTTCAGCGCAAAAGAACGAAATTGCACTAAAGCCCTTCCAAGCGGCCCGAGCCTACAATCTAATGCGGACAATATAATATATCCGGAGGGAACCCGTGTTACTACGCAGCCGTGGACTGTCCCACAACAACACATCTGCTTCTTCTGTGGGCCTTGAGGCCATACAATTCGAATCTACACGTACACGGAAACGCCAAAGCATTTGATCAGCTGTAGTGGCTCCGCACAACCAGGTTGCTTGGCGAGCAAAGAAAGCGCATCAAGGAAATAGAAATCTCCCTACGCAGGCTGTAGGGCAGGAACGGGGGCCGCGGAGGATAGAGCCACGGTTGAGGACCCCGCTACAAATCACCTGTGCCGATTCAAGCTCACAATATTAATCAAGACTTTCTAGCATTCCTTGACACTCGAGAAGGAGTGTCTCCGGTATGCAAGGAAACGGTGTCAAAACCATAGGCTGCTTGTTCACTCAGTAGCGCAGTCCCCCAAACTCAGGTTTTCTGACGGGTGGCAGTCCGAAAGGATTGCCAAGGCTCGAGTATTCAAATGCCACTTCAAATTTGATCCGAGTTTTGTCAGGCTGGTCGGTGACTTCTGTGTTGATCGGGTGCACTATGTTGTGATCCTAGGTCTACCATAGGTGACCAGATGGCGGTAATCCCTGCGCCAGCTCCAAATTTATGTTCCGCGACTTCGGAGGTCCCCACATCGAAGAGAAATTAAGCAACAGGTAGCTAAATTGTAGCCACAGCTGCGGGGTGTGGAGGTCGGTGCGTCGGAAACCGCTCAAAAGAAGCAATGTTTTTTCTCGTCAACAATGCTCACTTCTCCATGGCGGGAGAGGTGGAATAGGTTTCTGAAAACTGTGAGACAGAGTCTACTCCATGCAGGCGGCTCAGTAGGGCAATAAAATCTAATGGTTCTGAGCATGCATTCTGTACTTTCAGTGTTACCACCGGCATTTTAGTAGGTAATGCAATTGAAATTCCAGCTGGGGAATAGCGGGAATGGAAAAAAATAGCATGGGAAAGTTCATGTTTGTGCTCAATAATGACGACCTACAAGCAGGCTGACTAACTGCTGGCCATTCAGCGTACCATATTGCGCTGATGTCTGTGTCAGGTAGAGTTTATGTTTCGCGGTGGTGGAAGTCCCCACAGCATCGAGAGAAAAATAAGCAGCAGGCTACTCAATCGCTGAAGAAAAAATTACGTAGTGCAGATTTCGGCCAGCGACTTTGTGCAATATGGGGTAGTACGTGAGCGGGGAGCGGCTGCGTCGAATTCTGCAGTGATACAATCTGTAGCGCTTTATTTTGAAGTCTTGGTTTTAATGTACTAAACTCCATATTTAATTTCAACCTATATACAAAATTATTCAGAATTTCTTAGACGAGCTCCCGTTTAACTTGCTCGTGCCCCTTGGAGTTCTGACATGGGGGGGAGAGGGGCAATCAGGGTGCAGCTGCTGCAACCTAATTGCCCTTCGAGAATTTACAGCTAGTTGTACACAGCAAATAGCGCCCTTGCACCCAACATTTCATCGGGATGTACATAGGTCACAGCATTCCAAAAAAAGTAAGCTATGCAAAGGAACTAGTTAGTTTTTGACCAGTACTTCGGGGGTTAAATTATATAACTTGTGAGTAATAGTGCTCGCTCCTACCGTAGCCTCCTGCAATGTGCGTTCCCAAAACATGCTTCTCGACGGCGATTTAGTGGGTTATTCGCCAACTGGGGCTCCGTTGCTTTTATCGAGGAAGCTTTGGGGCAGCCTCTAAGGTGATGAAGCATGCACGTTATATAGATACCGGAAGATGGGAGCCGTACACACGCAGGAATGCTACTGTGTATATTCTTTCTGCATGCTGTCTCACTGATACAAAGTTGGCCTAGATACGCCCGGAGCGATAATCCATTTGTATGTGGATTTTTGAGGAGCCCTCGTTTATCATATGCATCGGTTTCCTCCTTCTAGTCACCGCTTTCTCCCCTTTAGGCTGTAGATGAATCGTGCAATGCATGTTTCCTCCTGAATTCCGCAGTTCAGAAAAGACCACGCTTTCCATGTACTTTAAGAATTGAAGCTGATGTTTAGATATACATCTTGCATAGCAAAAGAAAATGCTACACTGTCCACTTGCTGCGTTGTTGCATGCAGTGAGTGCTGAGCGGGACCCCCGGCTTCTCGAGTTACCATTGAGCACACTCCACTATTTTCCCTTCATTTATTTCTCCTCTTTTAATGCTTCAAGTTGCTAAACGTGTTTGTCTCAAGGCATAATCCTTTCTGCTCCTCGACGCGGTGTTTATACGCCTGACGGGGCCACCGTCTTGTCGTTCCTCCGTGACGTATTCCTGTCTAGCGAAAGGAACACATTTATCTTAGGATCATTCTTTAAGTTATTCTCTCTTTGGCCCTTGCAGACAGGCGTTCGATAAGCTTTTCTTTCTGGGGGGTCCATCTGTTGCTGCGTATAGCGTAAGCCGAAGCCCTAGATCCTCAGCCCAGAATGGCGCAAGACACGGCGAGCGCCATTCTCAAGGACGACGAGGCCCTGGGTCTTCGTGAGGAGAAAAAGACAGAAGACTTCTCAGGCCAGGCGGAGGCCCTCATTGAACGGGTTGAAAATGCGCGTCAGGCGAGTATCCTTGGCACAGCGTCTCCACAGACTTCAGCGTTATTCAGTGTCACCTGACCCCAGAGGCTTTTGCACTGCGTACTACGTCAGTTCGAGCTTTACCTGAGCTTGATGGCTGGGCAACACCTCCCTTGTTTACCCGCCAGCCTCCCTACCGTCACAAATTCTTTTGTCGTCCATCGTGCCTTCTCTCCGTAATACAGGGACTCTTTTGGACACCCTGCTCCGTCCTTACCACATTTCGCGTCGGCATCTGTACATGCCTGCCTACCTTCTAGGGCATGCTGCTGTTTGCTGTTGTCTCTGGTTCTGTTCAGGCTGAGGGCTTGCGGGGTGCCCATGTGTTTGCGGACGAAATTCTTGCGTTAGAGAAGAAGTGCCGCCAAGCGCAGGACGGGGCTAGCGGCTCAAAGCTTTGTGCCTGTTATCTCCGCTGCTTCGTAAAGGTGGAGGACAAGGAGAAGAAAGACGTCGTGCTCAGCCCAGATGCGGAGTTGCAGGTCGACGCACTGGATCCGGAGACCCTCGAGAACGTTGACAAGGAGTCTCCGGGCTTCTCTGTTTCCTTTTTGAATGCTCGAGGTGTGGAGGCTTTTGCACAAGAAGTGACGGTGCTCATTAAAAGAAGGGGGCAACTCAAGCGAAGTATCTGTGCGGTCGTCAGACTCAGCATGCAGTTGCTGCAATACCTGAAACCCGCGGACAAGGAGCATTTTATCGAATCCTTAAGGCTCGCTACGGAGGGGAAGGTGTGCTTCGCGCCTGCGGCAACAGCATTAGATCTCCAGTCTTTAAAGGCTTAAAAATAGGGAGTCTAGTCTTGAGCAGCTTTCGCATGCGCCTTTGGTTGGGTCGCTTTGCTAGCCATCGTGTCTACACAAATGCTTATTTCGTGATTAATAGGCGTTACGGTTTACGCTGAATCGTTTGAGAAGATGTTCACGCTGTGGAATGCTTGTGCCTCAGATCTTTGTCGAGGTTGAGCGGGCACGCCTGATTTTGCTGTCCGCCCTCATGAAGGAGAAGGCTGGAAATGTAGAACAAGCCACCCTTATGCTGCAGGATGTGCAGGTCTGACAGAGGCGCCATGCTGCTTTTGTTTGCTCCCGTACTAATAGTGCCATCTCTCCATTTTCTGGCAGAAAGGGGTGTTCATTGGGGGTACCGCTAGATACACAGATTTAAGGGTTGGCTTGACTGTGTGCTGCGGGCATTAGTATGGCCTTAATCCCGTAGTGTGGTGATACTTTCAAAGAAGCCAGGCCTTTTATCGTCGTGCCCGCTTTCCTTTTTTCTGCGCACATGCACGTGCTGTTCGACTTGCAGCCTCAACCCAGCGACACCGCAACTCTCTGTGCTGCAATTGGTGTCTTAGGTCGAGACATTTGGCGCGATGGAACGCGAGGAAAAGACTCGGTATATCCTGAAGCAGATGCTGTTGCTTCTGCGTCGCTCGGATTTTATTCGCTGCCAGATTGTTAGCAAGAAGCTAAGCCCTAAGCTGCTCGAGGCTGAGGACCTGCAGCCCTTGAAAGTGAAGTTTTATGAACTGATGACGTTGTACTACCTGCATGAAAACGCGCTGCTTGACGTCGCCAAGTGCTTCGGACACATCTACAATACAAAAATCACACAGGAAGACGCAGGGAAAGCAAAGGAGGTGAGGTGGCATATCTTTTAGAAAGTATTCGCTGCCGTAGCTGGTGCGGGAAGGGCAAGAATGAAGGGAGGGGAAGAATGCAGGGGAGGTAGGCGCAGGCGTAGCTGACCGACGTGGCTTTGTTTCTGGGATCTTACGCCATTGCCTTATGCGTGAAACGTGTCGAAAAAGAGGCAGAAAGGGGTGGCAGTTGACAATGTTACAAATTATGCCGCTTGCCGGACTACCAGAGTTTGGCCGTTGTAGAAGCACCTCGCGTGGTGGCGTGCTCTTATTGTTGCATCTCAGCATTATGTTGCCATTTCGAAATTGTTGTGAGTACAAAAGTGGTCGTTGTGTGTGTTTCCTGCGTGCCAGTGCCTGGAGTGTTTTGTCATTTTTATGGTTTTGGCACCTCACGATGCTGAGGCGAAGGCCCTCATTGCAAAGACGCTCAAAGAGGGTAAGGGGTGTACTGCACGCATCTCCGACGTAGCCTATGTATACCCCCTCATTTCCCGTGTGCTCATCGCGGCACCCAACTGTGCATGTATGCGCTCGAAAATTATATAGTTTGAGTTTGTTTCTATCAAGGCGGAAGAAATTCCGTTCCTGGGCCTCCCATCCGCATGGTTTTTTTGTCATGGCCCTTGCGCTGCAGAGATAAAGAAGCTGCAGCAGCTCCCAGCCTTCGAGTGAGTCGCGCGGTGTTTCTTAATCCGAGCTGTTAGTACTCCGAATCCCGCATTGTGTCTTTTTCTTCATTGCTCCATATTGGGCGCCTTTTGCTCGATTGCAAGAGTACCGACCCATTAAGCGTCCTTGCCTCCATTCTTCATCGCGCGTTTGTGGAGTCTGCTTCGTCCTCCCTGACTCTCGATCCGCGCTTTGAGTTGTCTGCTTGTTGTGCTTCAGGCAGCTCTTGAGGGACCTGTGCGGAGTTGAACTCCTCTCCTGGCCTCTGCCGTACGATGCCGATTTGCATCACCATGCAGTTTTCGGAGAAGACAAATTTCAAGGGTCCGTACAGAGCACTTCAAAGCTGCTTCCGGTCTGTTTTGCGTGCTGTGTTGCGCGTCCTGCGTGATACCGCTAAAACCGCTCTCAAAGAGCTCAACGGGAGCAACACAGAGTTTGTCTCCGTACTGCGTGCTGCCTTCATGAATGCGCATGTGCTTACTGCCGACTCACCCTGATGCCGTCATGGGCTATTTGCGGCTTTAGCCGGAAGCACACGCGAGCTTCTCGGGTTGAACTGAGAGCACGAAGCAGATGAAAGGACGGGAGAAAGGGATGCAAGCCGAAAGGGAGAGGGGTCCAATGTGCGCACTTTGCCGACTACCTCCATGTTTGCGTTTACATGCAGCGGCGCGAAGAGATGGACGTTGCTCAGGAAACGCGTCATCCAACATGTAAGGGAGCTCCTGCTTGCTTGGGTTGTGCTCTGTTTCCTTCAGGGGTGAATGGCGTGCGCTTTGATCTTCTTCTCTGCCTCTATATCTGTTATACATCGCTCTTATGCCGTTCTGCCCTGGGGCTAAGGCCCACAGTGTGCCTCCTTTGTCTGCATGCGTAAACATATCCTCGCCCTTGCCACTGTTGTACGGCTGCACTGGCAGGCACGGCTTTGTGTCCTTTGTTGGTGTGAATGCGTCTTTTTTGTTTGCAGAATCTCCGGGTCCTATGCGAACATTACAGCGTTATCGAGTTGCAGCGTGTGGCGTCGCTCCTCGGTGTCTCAGAAGCGGTAGGCTTCCTCCATTTCCTGTACCAATGCTCAAGTTATGGCCAACAGAGGACCAGAGAGGCACACGCCGTGTTACGCGAGCGAGGCAGCTGGATAGAGTCTCTGTCATCCACTTATAGCTCGCTTTGTTCTTTCCCTTGCTAATGGAAAACTGGCATATTTGGAAATCCGTGGGGCTTTTGAACCTGCTCCGTCAATCGTTTGCGTCTTCCTGCGTCTGTGATTTCGTGTCGAGTGTCACGGGTGGTGCGGGAGTCTTCATGGGGCTCACACCGTTTGCAATTCAGGGTGCATGCGTGTGCAGGAGGCTGAGACGGAGCTTTGCGAGTTGGCGAGTGCTGGTGCTCTAGACGCTAAGATCGACCGACCCGCCAGAACTGTAGCGTTTGGAAAGCGCAAGACAGATCTGCTTGTTCTGGAAGAATGGTCTTCCTCACTTTCAAAGTGATTCTCATCGCTAGTTTGCACGCTTCCTTTCCTTCTTCCTATGGTTGCTGAGTGCTCCTTGGTATATAACTACTGTTCTCGTTTCTGGTTGTGCCCTTGATTGTAGTGCCTCAATCCCTATCCGAACTACGAGCGGTGGAGCGTGGGGTGGCGTGCGGCAGCATTTGCTTTGTTCTCAGGTTGTTGGACAAGGTGGACCTGTGCTGCCACATGATACAAAAAGAGAGAATGGTTCATGCGGCGCGCGCCACAGCGGCTGCAGCAAATGCAAAACTCACTTCCTGATGGGGGTACGACCTTTTGCTGTATAGAAGTGAAAACAGGGCGAACTCCCACCAAAAAGCCCTGCTGGTGCTGCTGTTGCAGGGCTCTCGGGACGCGAGGGACCAGCAGCTAGCTAGCTTGTCGCCAGCTGCCCCCTGAATCTGCATGCGGACGCCATTCAGCTTGCTGGGGTTTTCTTCTTTACATTGGCCGCGTAATTGCAAAAGAATCACTCTCGAGGGTCAGTAAGCAGAAATGGGCAATCGGGACCGGCCCTGCCCTTCCACGCGAACCGCATGAGGATGTCTTGCTTGAGAAGGGGGATACTAGCTAGCTGGACAGGCATAGCGGCTAGTGAGGGCGGCTGCTGCGCGGCTGGCAGAACTAAGGGTAAATGCCTGAGCATTCACTGCCTACAGTGCGTGGCATCAATTTGTTGGGGATGAAAACGGAAAATAAAGTATTTCCTGCCTTCGCCGTCGATTTGGTCAGTATGACACATAGCAGTGGGATAGATATGAGAGGACAGGCTTTACATAGACCGATGGCAAACGAAAAAGAGAGAGCACTCTGTCAGAAGCTGGTTTTGCTGGTGTCATATGAGATTGTGGCAAGTGGCTCGCGGCCACTCTGTAGAACAGAATGTGCTGGGAGTACTGCTATTCGAAAAAGGAAGGTCAGGCAACAGAAGTGAGGTGAGGGGATAGCGAACTCTACTCACAACTGGCCTCAGATTGTGCTTTCATAACGGGTATCCATTCTTGGAACACAATTCTTTGATGTTCCTCTCTATGCCTTGCCCGCCTCCTACCGTAGCACGTAGCACACCAGGTGAAAGATACTTCTAGTGCATACAGAATGGCGATAAGGGGGCAGTACAAGCTGTTGTACGGTTGTTTACCGCATTATTGTGGTAAGTCAAGGGTGGCCACGTTGCTGTTGCACTGGAGTCCCCTGTGTTTGGGTGCCCTTGGCACACAAGCAGAAGAGCAACGGTGTCCCACTCGGTAGAGTCCAAAGCCCTTGACATATTTACAGAGCCAGAAGGGGTACCCTTTAGACATGGCCAAGCGGAATTTTCAATGTTATTTGGCGGACGTAGATAAATTCCTGGAGCAGTCACACATTGATTTTATGACACCGCTCTACAGGATTCTCAAAAGCTTTGGAACATGGAGTGGCATGCCAACAGCTAAATTCATGGCAGGTGTTGTAACGTTTTGTTATGGGTATCCATAAAAAGGCACTTTCAGCCCCAAAACCCTATGAACAATACTCAGAAAGTCATTGAGAACTTTTCCAAACGAGGTCTCCTTTTGCGCTCCATCTAAAGTCTCGATGAAGGGGCCATTAAACTGAAGACACAATGCAAACTTAATTGTAAATTCTAGCGGTTTTCCAGAGAACTCCCTCTTTTTCTTGCCCGTGCTCCTCAACGTTCCTCCTTTAGAAGACAGGGTCAGCTAGGATGCGCCTAGCACCACCGTCTAAGCATTCCGAGCACTCACAGCTAACTGCACGTAGTGTCCAGAGGAAACGCACACGACTTGCATCTTCTTGAAGCAAGCAAGCAATACTTTGCAATACATACGAATTGGGAAGACGGCACAATAAGCCAGTTCCTCACTACTATCTCGTAGCCACATAAAATCCAGGTAGTAGAAAGTGAGTAAGTTTGCGTAGGCCGCTACCTCCCCTGTCTCCTTGCCCTAAACCCCCGGGGTTCCGCCTTGAGAACACAGGGTCAGCTAGGGTGCGCGCTGTTGCATATTCTAAGCTTTCGGATCACTTCCAGGGAGTCTTACTGGGCAAATGGCGCAGAGGCACATGAAATTTATTATCGTTCTGGGCTGTCTGTACTCTGCAGCAAGGCAAAAGCACGAAGGGTCAGGCAAACAGCCACATCTTCTCTAATTATGCTACGAATATAGCTATTGTAATAAAGAGTCTAAGTGTAGGACATCCCTAAAATGGATTTAAGCCGAAAGTGCTTGCACAGGCGCGCCCCAATGGTTTACGATTTGACGAGTCGTACGACAAGGGAGTATATGGTCTTTGATGACAAAAGAATGAAATATTTTGTGATGATGGTGGGGTTATGTTACTCCTGGCAAAGAAACAACCATTAGGGGATCCTATTCAGGGGGGCCCTCAAGGGTTGGAAGGGTCTCATGCTTCTCTCATGGGGGCCCCTCTGGCAGCTGCTGCCTTGGAGATACTTCTTTCGACACAGCAACAGATAGTACGGAGACTCGTTGGTTCTCAATAATAGCGTAATACACCTTTGCATGTTGGTCCCTGATATGGAATGAATACAAGGGGTACAAAGACATCCTCCTTCCCGGCGGTCAGTATTACGATGAGCCACAGCATAGCACCCGCTATCTTGGAGTTGGTCGTGTCTTTCTGTAGAATCCAGCTAGGTTGCACAGGGGCTTTTGAAAACTGTTTTCGCTTCTTAAGTATCAAGGCCCCTGTTGTTCTAACCACTGGAGTAGGAGGCCTGTCCACCTGACTCACCGAGAGGCGGTACAACAGAAAACGGAAGAGGCATGTGCCACTGACGAAGAGGCTCACGCGAATCGATAGCGATCGCCAGACGTCCATTTTATGGATTGCAATGAAAGGGAGCGCCAACGGGACAAACCACAGGATGGCGGCAAGTGCCTGTTATTCAACAGGACCCTCCGACGATGGAACGGAATCAGCTTGCTGCAACTGCTGCTGCTGTTGCAGTTGTTGTTCGCGCTGCTCCTGTGGTAATGCCAGTGGAGAGCACTCTGAACCCGGCTGTAAGCCGGCTCTCAGGCCGTGGGAGGGGGTTCCGTCACGAGGCGTAGGAAATGGATCCTCGCATGAAGAGGACGGCAGTCGTGCCTGCAGAAACTGTGGGAGCTCAAACCATGATGAGCCAATAATGCCCTGCAAGAGACAGGCACCCCGGCGTGCTTGCATTCATGGAGCATCAGCCTTGCCTCACCGTGAGCTTCCAAGATATCATGACCAGGCAGGGGCAGCTGCAGCTTCGCTTCCCCGAGGATCCGTTTTATCAGAGGAAACAACAACGGATAGAGCAGCAGCAGGGCTTTCTCCTCTTCATTCTGCGTCTGCCTCTGAATCAGCGCCTGCGTTATCCTCCGTTTCGTCATTGTGTTGCGGCAGCACCGATTGTTTGATGTCATCGCGCCTTCGCCCCCGACGTCTCTGCATTTGTATGGTGTCCGATTTCTTTTATCCTTCTCTTGGGGGTGTTGAGATGCACATTTATGAACTGTCAGTTCGACTGGCGAGAAAGGGTGAGTGCTTGCTTTTTCTGCAAAAACACCTGAAACCTCCCTGATTTGGAAGAGCCGCATGGGGAGGGTCGACCAAGCGCCTCTCATGGTCCCTCTTTTCCCACTGGAAAAATTGCGAGTGTATCGCGCCATTTAGGA
The DNA here is from genome assembly GCF_002999335.1 of Cyclospora cayetanensis. Classification (NCBI taxonomy): domain Eukaryota; phylum Apicomplexa; class Conoidasida; order Eucoccidiorida; family Eimeriidae; genus Cyclospora; species Cyclospora cayetanensis. The sequence goes on along the minus strand of NW_020312403.1, from coordinate 250,026 downwards.
TCGGAGACAACTGACTCGGTTGAAATCCGCCGCTGTGCATGAGTACATAGAACGGCAGCTGGCTAGTCTTCCACGCTGCATGGTTATGAGCTTCTCTCGGAGAGGTGGTGCTTGTTGGCATAGGGTTCAAGGTCGTTGTAGTGACGCATGCATTGGATGATCGTCATGGCATTCGGTATTTAAGTGAAGGCTTAAAGGTCTATTACCTGCCAATCACCTGTTTCCACGATAGGAGCACGCTGTTGACGTTTTTTACCACGCTGCCTCTAATCAGGTCCGCCCTTCACAGCTCAGCCTGAATTGCTCTGCGCCCTCTTCCTTTGAACACTTGAGTCCCTTCATCTTCCTGCAGTTTGTGGTTCTGCGTCTCTGTATCTTTCTGCGTTCGCCTTCATTCTAAGAGATATACTCTTCTTCCGAGAGGACAGAAATTGAGTCTTTCTGACATACATCCCCTATTGACTGCGGTGTAGGGAGCCGCACGTCTCTCCCTCTCTCTCTATGTCTCTCCCCGAGCTTTCTTCCGCGCTTCATTGGTTTGTTGTATCAACTTGCAGGACGATTCTCATAAGAGAAAAAGTAGATATTGTTCACGGCCACCAGACGACCAGCACATTGGCCCATGAGTCCATGTTCCACGCGAGACACCTCGGTTACCGGGTATGCACATAATTTGAGCAGTTTTATACACCTGACAGAAGGCTGCAATAGGGGCTGTGCAAAATATCCCGCGTGTGCTTATACCGAAGCACTTGCACGTTCTCTTTCTCTGGGAGGGCCGCACACATTTGAGGACTCTCGCTGAAAACTCAATGCTCAGCTGTGGTTAGGCGCTTTTCGTCCCCGCTTTGGATTTCCTATATACATATATGTATCTCTACAAATGAACTATATATATTGATTTTCCTACATATGTATATGAATATGTATGGATATATATATATATATATATATATATATATATATATACGTATATATATATATATATATGTATATTTTGGCTGTAACGCTCCTTCGTTGTTTTGGTGCTTTCCTCATTTCGTGTGTAAGTAATCGAGCATGGCTGGGGTGGGTTGGAGCGGTGGGGGAAGGATGCGTTTGCCGTTTCACGTTTTCGTAACTCCTGTGTGGAGGTGTTTTCTGACTGGTCAGGTGGTGTATACGGACCACTCGATGTTCAGCTTCGCGGATGCAGCCTGCATCCACATTAACAAGATCTTCAAATTCTTCTTGACCCACTGTAATCATTGTATTTGCGTGTCTCATACGCACAAGGAAAATCTCGTGCTCAGAGGAGCATTGAATCCTCATCAAATTGCCGTGATCAACAATGCTGTGGTGAGTGAAAAGTTGGTAGAAACAACCTTTCAGCGTACGGAGGTGACAGAAAGCAGGTGGGGAGGAGAGGGGAGACGCGGGAAGGGGGCGGGCTGGATCTAATTTAGGACGGAAAAAAACACAGAACGGTGCACCTTCTTCAAACGCAGGGGGGCCTCCTGAATCGAGCTCGCCTTTCTACTAGGATTGGACGCGCGTTTTCGTTCTGCATTTGCAGGATGTTCCGTCCTATGTACCAGACGTGTCACGGCGCCCTCCGCCTCCAGCAATCCACATTTTGATTCTTTGCCGTCTGAGCTACAGGAAGGGCATTGATTTGCTGGTGGATATGATTCCCACAGTTTGCGAGAAGTATCCGAATGTAACCTTTATCATTGGTGAGGCGGGAACGCAGGCCTAAGCTCGGTGGGACTTGCCTTTTGCGGTAGTGCTCTACCTCCTTCCTTCGCGCTTTCTACGTTCGCATGCTTTTACAGCCCCAGAGTCCAGATACCCATTAGTCGCTGTATATACACTCCGGCCCAACCAGGGACTTTCGTTTGTAGGACAACGCTCATAGGCTTTCCCCAGAGAGAAGTATGCACAGGGGGGGCTGTATGCAGACACACGGCACGTATACGCAGTGCGAGCAGCTCGGCTCCACCAAATGCTTAATCTGCGCTTCTTCTTTTCCCCGTTTGCAGGAGGCGATGGTCCTAAAAGGATCATCCTCGAAGAAATGAGGGAAAAACACCGGATCCACGACCGCGTGGAGATGCTTGGTCGGTACAGTGGCCGGAGGAACAAAAGCCACAGCCCCGAATTCGCGATTTGAGAGCTTTTGCGGCGTTTGTCGTCAGCGCCCGTCACGCACAATTACGCCACCCCTTGGAGGGACAGGTTTAGATAGTGAAGGAACGTAGCAAAAGAAATTCCGGCGAAGGGGGAATGTGCTAATAGTTCGAGAGTGGATAGGAGACGATGTAAAGGGGCTCATGTTTCGCCTCACACGGATGCCTTGTTTTCATATTTGCAACGGATTTTTGTCTTGCGTGTGTGCGTCCTCTGCCACTTAGGGGCCATCCCGCATGGGCAGGCCTGTTCTTTCCTGCAGCGGGGGCAGATCTTCTTGAATGCGTCTCTGACCGAGTCTTTTTGTATCGCTATTGTTGGTTAGCAAACACTCCACATCTGCACTGCTGTAATCCGCGAGTTTCTGGGGCTTGGCGGTAATGGGGAAGTAGAGTTTGCCAGGGTTTAAGGCGTACGCTTGCACATTTGCACACGCCTCGTTCTCTCCAAACCTGAGACAGTCAGTTGTCAGGGCCTAATTGCATCTGGTGTTCTTCCCCGTTACGGTTTCGTTCTGCGTGTACGTGCTTGCAGAGGCTGCGGCTTGCGGGTTAGTGGTCGTATCAACTGACGTCGGCGGCATCCCTGAGGTTCGTGGCTTCGTTTCCTTTACAAGATTCTGTCTTCCCTGTTTGTCACAAGCTGTTGTTTCTCGTGCTCTCTGTGACTCTTGCTTTCTCCCAGAACCTTTATCTACAGCTGCATACTTGTGAACTCGTATTTTTTACAGCATTTCGGCTTCTTGATTCAAATTCAACTGGGAGTCACAGGGGTGTGTTTTTACTCACTTTGCCAATCCCCATTTTCTATGATGTGCGCGAAAATGGACTGTTTGTGTTGAGCCGTTTTATTTCGTGATCGTACGAGCTGCTCCTTTCCTCCAGGTGTTACCACCGGATATTGTGCTCCTCGCCCCGCCAAATCCAGCGGCACTAACGCTGCAGCTTGAGAAGGCGATAAAGCAAGTGGAACGAGGGGATGTAGATCCATATGCTCTCCATCAGAGGGTGTGCAGACCTCAAATCATAAGCCCTTCTATGCTTATAGTTAAGAATAGTGAATAGGGTGTGCCCGAAGCGGTTTGACGATGGCTATGTTTTGTCTTTTCCAAAATTCTCTATTGCTTTGGCTCAAAGCTGCCGAGTCGTCTACATTCGCCCTTCTCCGGAATGCGCGTCGATGAGCTGTTCTGCAATCAAGGATAAAAAAGACGGTTGACTCTGTGCCTGGTTCCTGCGTTGCCGTTGTGCACTGCATCATTTGAGTGTTCGTGTGTGGCTCTGCATTAGGTTTTAGAGATGTACTCCTGGGAAGACGTTGCTGATCGAGTGGTGAGCCGAGTTTTCTCCAATTGCGCGGCGTTCTGTCCGCTGCACAGTGAGCAGAGAGTTCAGATTCGCTCTCTTCCAGGCATTGGCGCGTCAATCTCGGCTTGTGCGTTTCTGCAGGAAAAGGTTTATTTTAGTGCGCTATTTGATCTGCCAATGTCTGCACACCTGAAGGAGGGAATTCCACTTTCGAACATTCCTCTGCCTCCCAATCCTCCGCCTCTCCCGAGTCCCCAGGACACTGTTCAGGTTTTGCGCGCGCTGAATCGCTGTGGTCCTTTCTCCGGAAAACTCTTTTCTTTGGTGGCGATTGTTGACTGGTGCTTGATTCGGTTGGTGGAATGGCTCTTCCCCAGGTGCGTGGATGCAGCAGCTGCGTTGCTGCGGTTGTGCTTCTTTCTTGGCTTATCTCTATCTGTTTTTCTGCGTTTGTGTGCTGACCGCTTCCGGCACATAGCGACCAGCTAGTACCTGAGGAAAGGGAGAAGAGGGCGAGGGATCAGGGGGCAAGAGGGACGGCTTATAACCTTTTGAATAGAGACGATTTTGTTTCCTGTGAAACCAAAGAACAGTAGTGCAAATACCAATTGTTTCGCAGTGTACTTGCGCAAAGGGAATCGCTAGGGCATACTGTAGTGATCGAACTGCAGCTTTTCGGGACATCGGTCTCAATATCCGCTTTGCTAGATGCTGAGCAGCGCGTCTATTGTCATGTCGATACAGAAGTCTCCTGCTGTATCTGCCTCCGTTTCCTCCTCTTGCTTTGACTCTACCTTAGGGAATCCATTGAGGAGGCCGCCTCATTTCCCAGCGAAGTGTTGTTTTCAATCAAATCGAATTTGCCTTCTAATAAATGGTAGAAAAAGGTATGCCCTTGGGTTTTCCGTGCGAGTCCGAGAGGGAGTTAGATGCAACTGATCTCCCATTGGGAAAGACTGGCCAGTGCTACATCCAGCGGGTCCTGGTTTTTGTCTTGTCGGTCTCTTAATACGGCGTTTATATTTTTAATGGATCTGCATATTCCGCCCGCGTTTGCTGCAGGTTCTTTGGGCACCACATTTCAGTCCGACGGAGTGCAGGAGAGCATAAGAATGAACTGACCTTGGCACAAAGCTTACGGAGCTTAGAAGCGAAGGAAGCGAAGGACACAAGGAAAAAAGGAGAGAAGACGCAGAGAAAATCTGCCATACTGTAAGCATATCAAACTGCGCCTTCCTCACACAAAGAACCAGCATGTCTCTCCACGATGAGGACGAAACCTTTTTTTCCGTGCCAAGTGGTTAACAACTTAGACCAAATGATAGATTGGTGAAAAATAAGGAGAATCCTGCAAACTCCAGAATAGTCTCATTAACGGACACTTACTTTCGCATGCTCCTTTCTTCCCATTTTTCCATTTAATATCTAATGTGAATGAAAGATTTTAGGCTACTTTCCCTTGGCTGACCAGCGCGAAGGAAAGGAAGAGCGCGCTAAGTTTTTCGGCGTTCGCTTGGCTCCGTAGTCGTCCAGAGAGGCTATTCGCAACACATTGCACGCACTGTCACATGCTGCTACCTATAAGGCACTTCTTGCTTTTTAAATGCACAGCAAACATACGATCCTAGCCCATTTGCTGTATTCGCTTTCTGCCTTTTGTGTAATTTGCCTCCTAGAGTCTCATTGTGATCTCAGCCGCAATAGACTGATGTACAAAAAAAAGGAACAGTTTTCTATTACTTCTTTTAAAGCTCCTTCTCCCCCATATACCATCACCGCATAGAATTCCGGCATGATGGGGGGAAGGACACTGCGGATACAGGTTGCTGGACCTGCTCTCTCTCGGCTTTCGGACTCCTAAATCCTGCACATTTTAAATGTCAAGATGTTTTTCCATCGAAAAGCAGCGTCGGCTTTTTGCTACAAAAGCATACACTCGGCTGTGTGTAGTTAGCGACTAGCTAATTTTCATGAAATACAATTAGTCCACTGCAAAATGTTTTGGTGTAACCTGGCTAGCTGCACTTCCCCGTCACACATTTCCTACTATAGACAGTTTGCGCAGCCTGCAAGGCCTTGCCTAAGCAGGAAGGGGGGGCTTTAGCCTCCAGCACATATCATGCTCCGCAAATGTCGCTGCTCACCTGCCACTGTAATAGAGCCTAGATAATTGGTATAAATACCGCAAAATACTAATGCATTATCCCCTAGTCTGTTCTCCATGCCACTCGTCGCTTAAATGTTTGTCTTCATTTTTTTGAATGCATAGCTCACCTTGACATGGTCCCTCTTTCGCAGTTTCTGTGTAGTAACGTACGGGGGCCCCAGGAACACTAAGGCTCTCGGTTCGCTGAACACACGTGTTGCATGTTCCTGCGTGTTTCTCCAGTAATCATATAAACCATTGCCAGGATCTAGTTTTCAGAAAAGGACTGTTTCGTGTGCCCTCCTTTTACCACCATACAACGGGGAAAGACACCACAGGGAGAAAGAGCGGCTCTGGGGATGGTGGTGTTCGCTGCTGACCATGGTACGCCCCCATGCCTACAGCGGGTTAGAGATAATGAAATAAAGGAGAACAAGCAATAACATATTTTTTAAACTATAAATATGTCCAATTTAATAAACCTAGTGGGTGCATCTCGGGTGTACTCTGGAATGCTGAGGGCTGGGGTGCGCTGGTCGGTCGTTACGACAAGCTGCGGGGGTGGTTGTGGTTTGTTTGCTTCGTATTCCATCTCCTTTCATACACCCCTCATTCGCCGCGTTACCCAAGCTCACTTGTTGTTTTTTGTGAAGGAATATGCGGCGTCAAGATATAAAGAGCAGGCGAGCCATACAAGGGGGCCCCCTCCCACCTCCCTCATGAGGTTACTCCGAAGCCACCTCACCCACCAGCTCTGTACACTCCGCAGTTAGAGGCATTGACTCAGGTTCTCTGCTCCATAATAAACCTTGTTTCTCCTTCTCCGGCCCGGATATTTTCAATGGGAAGCCACTGAGGGAATCGCTTTCCCCTTTGTTTGTCGCAGTCGGCAGCGTCAAGCAAGAAGAACACAAGCGGCCCACCGTCGGCGCACAGCAGGTCACATCATGACCCTCTGAAACGCTGCAGAGAGCAGCTAGGGGTGTTGCGCCTGCAGCAGCAGGTGCAGCAGTACAGGACCCCCAGCCTCAGGCACACTCCCCACAGCTTGGACCGATGAAGCGGCACTGAAACAGGAAGCGGCAACCGCAACAAAAAGCTTCAAAGGGGGTGTCGTTGAGAGTGAAGAGAAGACGAGTACAGCTGCGGGGATAACAATAGCCGATTTAAAGTCCACGAGGAAGGCAGAGGGCCCGAGTCGCGGCGAGGGACATCTGACATAGATCCACATTCATGCCTGTATATATACATATATTTACAGGAGCAGCTGAAAACGAAGAAAGGAGCATACGCGCATCCACACTCTGCATGCATGTATGTAAATGTATGTATATGTACATAGCAAGGGGGAATATTAGGGTTAGCAACACATCATCTTGCGCCAAGCCATGGACGCCGTTCCATCTACTCGCATGCCGTCAGGGTGTCCGGCTATATCTGAAGGTCCCCGAAATTTCCTTGATTCTCTTCCTTCTCCGATAGCCCCTGCACCTCCCGGTAGCTTGGGTTATGTGATCACCAAGGAGCATGTCGAGGAGATGCGACGGATGGAGCGTCTGTGTGAGGCGAAGGAAGAGCAGCTTCACAGAGAGTACAAGCCTATTTTTCTTCCAGTGGATGCATATTTGAGCAAGGAGATCAACTGTGAACTCATCAATGTGGATATACGCAGCTATCCGTGGAAAAATACGCCTTTTGGTAGGCTGCCTGCATGCGTCACGGTTGTTGAGGAGTGTTTGTATCTCTTGGTTTGACGCAAGGGCCTCTTGTGTGGTGCTCATGCAGCAGCCGTATGCACAGGAGGCTGTGCAAGACGCCTGCGCCTCCTGTAGACAGCGTTTCTTTTGATGGAAGGAGCTGCAAATGGCGCCGCTTTGGTGCGGGGGGGGGTGGACAGTTGTGGTTGTGATAAGAGGGGTGACCATCTCTTTCCTGTGCGGTGTATGGACTCTGTATCAATCTATGTGCCTCTTCGCACTGCCCTCAGGCGATGTTTATTACTCGCCTCGCTATAGCGACGATCGCTATGTATACCGGCACGTGCTGCTGACGAATGGAGTCAGGAAGGAAGCGGAAAGGGTGGCAGCGACTGTTCCAGGTGGGGGAGAGGGCCCCTTGCCGTTTGATATAGCAGTGGAGGAGTGCGTTTGTCAGTGCAGGCCTCTTTGCGCGTGGAAGGCAGGCTTGCCGCCTCACACTGCATCGCGGTTTGGGGGGTGTTAGTGGTATGGCGACTGCGCATAGGCCGACTTCGGCGCACTTATCTTTCCTTTCTCACGTGTGAGCAAGGGTGTTTGTGTTGGCAATTCCGGCTGCTGCAGGGGGACTCCTCACGGAGGAGGTTTTCGTGCATTATTTGGGCATCGTTCTGTCCAGCGGATGGTCGCACTTCATGCTTTTCAACAAGCAGTTCAAGGAACTCATCCTCAGGCGTCCCAAGGAAGCGGAAGCTCCAACGACTGGAGAGGAAGCTACGAGGATCCGAGACGGCGCTCCTGGACCGAATGACGAGGTCGGTGCCTTGAGTGTGTCTTCTCGCATGAAAAACGTTTTTAAATCGTCGAACGGGCCGGCATGATGACGCCGTTTGTTCCTCCCGGCGCCCTCGGCAGAGGCAGTAGCGGGTGGGGGGCAGCCTCCTCCTGCTGCTCGCCTTGCCTCCTCCCCCCTCCCCCTTCCCGTGAAGGCTTTTGCCTGCGTCTCTGCGACTGCCTTGCAGATTGATTCGGACAGCGGGGACGACGAAGGGCAGCGCGCCGCCATAGCGGCGCTCCGACGGACGGGCAGGCTGCTGCAGGGGCGGCCAGTGCAGCAAGGGCCGCTAGAAGCAGAAATCAAATTAGAAGAGCAAATCCAGCAGCAACCAGACCCCCCTTCCGCAGCTTCTGGGCACGGCTGCTGCGGCGAGGCGCCCCCACGAAATGCGAACGGCCCCTCCCCCGCCGTCCCTCCAAAACGCCTGCCCCCGCAGGCCCCTCCCAGTGCGGCAACGCTTGAGATGCACCACACGGGTTCAGCGGAAAAAGAAAACGTCGCAGAGATAACGCATGCAGGTGCTGCGAATATTCCGACAAAGGACGACGCAAGCAAAGCCGCAAACGGCGCTGCTTCCGCAGTTGATCTAGAGAAGGAGAATCCCAGCCGAGCCGGTGGCCTCAAGGCCGCCGCCCCCGCCAGGCCCCCCAGCGACACTGCACAAGTCAGTGATTCTGTGAGGCTACAAGTGCGAAGGAGAACAGCCCTAGGGCATCGAGCGGCTTTGCACAGCGCGACTGCGCCACTGCAGCTGCCGAAAGGAGGCCGCGGCGATGGAGTGCAGGACGCCGCTAAGGCCGCGGCAAAGCCGCGAGGAGGACGCACGGGTGTCCGTCGTAAAGATCCCACTTTGCAGCCACGCGGAGGGGCAGAAGCGGCACAGAAAACTGCTTTCGGAGATTTGAACGCAGAGGAAGACAACTCCGAGAACGCTTCTACAGGCAGTTTGGTGGCGCTGAGCAACGGTGCTGCCGCGCGGAAAGCGGCTGTCATGAGTGCAGGCGAAATCTCGCGACCGCTGCCCAAATCGGGGATCCGAAGAGGTCTTGCAGCAGAAGCTGCAAAAGCTGATGCAGACGCCGTCCGAACAAGCGGACGGTTGGAAGAGAAAGCTGCAAATGCACGAAGTCTCGCCGCTAAGAGACGCCTTGAGGGAGGAACGGCGGCACCCGAATTGCCCAGAGGCCGCAAGCGGCGCGGGTAACCGACAGCCAACGCAGAGGCAGAAAATTAGTGGGATTTTCCAGTGTACAGGGAGTGCGCACCGTCCGTGAGTTGGGAGCAGCTACTTGCTGCCTATTCTGCTCCTCTCTGAAAAACTCATCTAGAGGGAACCTCCGACCCTACCCGCGGACCGCTGCAGCACCTTGGCTTCGGGCGTCTTTTCCTGCGGACTGATTCGTGCGATGCACTTGAAGAGACGCAATTTCCCTACCCATCTCTCAATATTTGTTACAAGGGATTCAAAAGTACCAAATAACGTCAAATCCGGGCCAGAGGGGGCCCTGCAATATGTACATTGGGCAGGGAGAGGGCGCTCGGGGCGAACTGCTCCGCCTATCGCAGAGATACAGAAACGCATGCCTATTGGTTTAAATGCGTATATGTGCAACCTGTGCTCTGTTGCATCTCGTGTTCATCGTGCGCTCCCTATAGCAGTGAGGCTTCGCTTCGTACCACCTCCTGCAGCCCTTTATTCAAGCTTTCTGCACGCTCCAGCACTTGGATGCAGAAAGAAACCGAATAAGTATCAGGGCCGTAGGATCGTTGAGATCCTTGGCCACAATAGTGGGAAACAATTCCAAAATGCAAAGCAACAAGAGGGATTTCAACAAACTCGATCACTTTATATTGGCATAGATGCCCTACTCTATCTGGAATATGTGCGTGTACCGTTTAGCTTCAGAAGCCTCTATGCGGAAGGATAACGCCTCTTTCTGGCGCCGTGCGCAGAGCTTAAGAGTCCAGAGCAAAACGTCACCAGTGGATCTAACTGTCGGTCAGCAGCGAATGTAGCCATGTGCGCATTTGTACTCAAGGTAGCTTCTTTTCCTCCAGATGCGCGCATGCCCATAACTAGCCATAACGAAACGGGTTAACAGAAATGGTGGCCCTGCTTCATTTCGCAAGCAGAAGAACACTGTCGGCCAGCTGCTCATTTTCGGTTGCATCATTATCGCATCTGTCTCGCTCGCGAACTCGCAGGAAGTCGGAGCATTCGAGGTTTATTGTTCGCGGTGTACAGGCAGCTAAAAATGTCACAAGAACCTCCCGCACAACACGACGACGCAAGAGATACATTCGCTGTATTATTAGAGTTCAAACTTCAGCCCAAACATCTATTACAGCGGTTTGCGTTTCACTCGTAAATTCAGCGGGTGTGGCAGCATCCTTCAAAAGCTACCCTTCCACGTACTAAACATCTGGCTGCCCACGCAAGCCTGATGAACGGAAGTTCTATTTCAACATCATATCTTATGTCGCATGTGCGCTCTGTAAGTTATACGGCTGTCTACATGTGTACAGCGGTGATTTCGGTTGAAAGCAAGATGAATCATGCCTCAAAATGTCAATTAAGAAACCGACGGCGGTATGCAAAGGTGGTCGTTCATTCACTCACAAAATATATTAATGCATAGTATTGTCCTTAATCGGATGAAAACTAATCTCCATAATTCCGAATGTGTCCAGGATGATGAGTGTCGCCCAGAGGCAATTGAACAGCTTTTCCCTGAGCTTGCGAAGTCCCCGTATTCCGGGAACAAGGATCAGAGTAGCGTAGGTGCGGCAAGCTGTGGTTGGTCCTCCCTCCACCATTTTACTAGAAATGCCTGTAAAGACAGATGCAGGGATAGTCCCATAGATTTGCTCCAGCTTGTCTGGGGAGACACACACGTACGACGAAATACAATTGGTGGCTCAGATGCATTCGAGATCTCACGGGAATAGAGACTTTCTCAGACTTCGCCAGGTCCCGAGATCCTAGTCCATTTCTGTTGCGTCTGTCATAAAAAAGGGTTGAAGCAGGCAACAATAGGCTGCCCAACTCGCCCCAGAAAGGGAACTTCCATGCAGGTGTACAGGGTTGTGCAACAAAAGACTGCATGCACCAATATGCGAATACTTCATCAAATCATTCTCTCGTATCTGCCTCCTCGCCTACCTATCACCTTAATTTGCACAAACACACAACGGATGTGCGAAGTCGAAGCCCGCAAGGTCTGAGACTAAGAGAAGAGCAGCACCGAACTGCCAGCCACGAAGTATATACCGCATGTCTCTGCGATGTAGCCCTATTTCCCACACCTGGACAGGTATCATTGTCGTTCCAGGAGTGGGGTTGTCGGTCTCCCCAAGTTGCCCAGGCCAGTCAGTTCTTTTCGTTTGCAGCGGATCACACCGATGAGCGGCAGCTGGGGCTGGCTAGCCGCAGCGTCACCCTCACCACTCCGCTCCATGAAGCCACAGAGGGCATAGGAAACTATTCTCTTTCCGGAGAGCCTGGTATGCAGCATCCGCAGCAACTCGAAAGTGTTTCAAGGGTGCACGTAGCAGCACAGTCGCCCACATCTACAAACTGTGGCACTCAACATTCCATTTCAACGAACTGTCTCTCACACGATGCCAGCAGTGGCCCCGCGTCCATCGAACCCTTAGCAGCCGAAACAGTCCGACTAATGCTGAGCCAAGCGCCAAATTTCACCGAAAAACATCAGGGACGAGAGCACGCCAGCAATAAAGACGCAGTGCCAAGGAGGAGGAGGAGAGTGCCGCTCGGCGGTTCTTCTACCGCGTGGCCAGCCGCTGCTCACCTATCTGATGTCTCGAAGCATCACACGCACAACAGCTTAGTGCAACGGATTGCAGAATTCAACTGCCTCAATCGCTCAGGCAAACGACAACGGACTGAGAACCCGCTAAGCCGCATATTGAATATGCAGCTCACGCGACAGTCTCAGCCCGGTCTCCCAAAGGAACTGGACGAAACAGCGTGTCTCGCCATCGCTCATATCATCGACAGCTCCCCAGTTTGGCAAGAAGTCTTCCACTACGCCACTACAAAGCCCTCAAATATTCGGTTTTTACGCTAGCTGCTACATAGCCGGTGTGTGCACCAAGCTTGCGCTGCTGCATCGCTGCTTTAGACCGACTGCCATTGCTTAGACTTGGCCACACCAAGCCCCTGATACACGTTGAATACATGCCCCATATAGTACCCTTAGGCATGCTACTACTGCAAAAGGCATGAAAGAGGCTAAAAAAAATAAAAAACGGGTTCTGTTTGGCCTCTCAATCCAAGCACCCTCGTTTCCCTTAGTATAAGGGCTGAGTGCGTCTGGAATTGAATTGATGAAAGTATCAGGCCACACACATTTCTCCTCAGTGGGCTCAATGGCAGTAGACCCCGATACCATTCATGATGTACCTTCAACCCAATAATCGAGTTTCCACCCACGAGCTGTGGCATGAAACAGCGGCCGGTAACCGGTGCATGCAGCTGCGAGCTCCTTTACGTGTTGTCTATATGAAGAGCAATTGAACAATTACCAAATCGCTGGACGCATGCCCTCCCTAAGACTACCGCATGCTCCGTCCGTCAAGGGCCAAGCACAATCAGCTGGCCAACAAACACAAGGGGATCCGGGGAGAGTGCCTACTTGCGTTCGGCATCTCCGTCCGGAGGTCTTCATTCCCAACAGCTGTCTGCGAGGAGCTCAAGGGTAGAAAGAAAGAAAAAGATACAGGGAAAACGACAAGAAAAAATTGACTTCATCGGAAGAAGGAGGGAGGCAAGCCAGAAAGATGAGGAGTCACGGGGGCGGCGGTGTCACAGGTGGGACTAACAAAAGCATGCATGAGGGCACGCAATCAAGCAGGTACTTACGCACTCCACCAGCGAGTTGTACTGATGGGTGCTAAAAGACCTTGGCGCAGCCACAAGTGCACACGATCCCCCCCTTCCGCCGATTAGAACAAAGTGACCACCGGGCCAAAAGAAGTGTGGTAAGTGCCGCTCCGGTAAACATTGGGCGAAGATAGCTCCTGCGTGTCCGCGAACTCCCTTTTTCCTGAAAACGGAAAAGATGTGTTAACATGGTGTTATGTATGGGCTGATCTACGGCATTCGTCATGCCTTGCCCACTAAAAACTCTCATGACGCCAAAATATGGCGGACAGAAAGATGTGATAATGCAGTGCTTTCTTTTATATCACGTCTTTCCTGGAAGCCACAGCCCCGCAACGACTTGCGCCTTGCATGACGGTGTTGCATATTCAGTAAACATGCATTTTTCACAAAAAGCGGCAAATGCAAAACTTTTCTCGGCAGCGCCGAAAGAAAAGTCAAAAGACATTGAGTTTTGCACAGCACAACGACTGGAGAGGATGCAGATGCACGGAGAGGCATGTGGAGACTGATCGCGAATCATTAGCCACAAAGAAAGCGAAATCGAGTCCTTCCTACTAGCAGTTCTAAGCGTCGAAGCCTACCTGAAAAGTCATAACTGAACCGCCTGACCGTGCTACTGTTCCTCTTTCTGCTCATTAACTTTGTTAGCACAATTGAAATGTTGTCTGCCGATCCCAGCAGATATGCGGTGTTTAGCATCCTAAAAGCCGTCTCCACCAAATTATCTTTTGTGCTCTGAAACGACGAACGCAGCTTCAAAAACAGCGAAAATCGAGGATAGAGGAACAAAAGGAAAAACATAAGAGACAAGAATACTGCAAATAGAAAACGCGGACATGCGAGTGTTTCAGAGACTGCTCTTCCTGCGCAACAACCGAGAACCATGAGAGGGCCTTGGATGCGCCTAACGCGAGTGCTTGGAATGCAGCAAGGCAGTATCCACGTCTGAACAATCATGAAAAAGACAAAACTGAGCGTCACACAATGAAGTACCTCCAGTTCTCGCTGTAGCAGATTTGCCACGTAGTCCCACGTCATGCCAGGTGCCTCGAACATCCCTGAAAAAAAAACAACACCGATAAAGACGGTCTGCCCGCACACGCTGCAGCAGCAGATTAGTACAAGGAGGAGAAAAAACATATCTTTTAATGGCAGAAACACTCCAGCGCCTCCAATGCAGAGCTAAGGGCATATGAAGATGGAGCGATGTCTTGCGCAGTACCGTCACAGGCCATGAAGATGTAATCGCCTTCGAAGGCCGCAAACTTCCGGACGTCAGGAACTGCCACGACTTTCTGTTCGGTGGCAGGGAGTCTCGGGTTTGCTTTCATGCGCTGTGCAACAATACACACGGAGACCTTGAGACAGCTGGATGCTCAGCTCATCAAAGGAACGTGTGTGCCCCTTCTCTCGCCCCCGCGTGCTACCAGAGCGCACAAGGAAGTGATGCAGCCGGTTTGTATCGCCGGCTGCATCACTGAAGTCTCCAAACTCCCTCTCTCTGCATTGAGCTGCCGCTGCACAGACACCTATAAGGTTATCTGCCGCATCCTCACACCGAGCCCTGTGTAGACAAGGGGCAAAGCACTTCGCTCCTCAGCACAGCCTATCCCTGCCAGCGTAAGCAGTCAGGCAACCCAAAGAGTAAGCAACGCCTAGGAGCTCACAATATCGCCAAACGCTCTAGACAAAGAGAGCATGCCGTCCACTCTGAACACCCTCCTGATGTACGACACGAAGCCCCCGGCACGGTTGATGCGTGCCACTTCCCCAGGATCGCTGGGCTTATGGTCTTTCGACATGATCGTGTAAGTGCCGTTTTTGTGTAGAATGAAAGCACGAGAATCTCCTGAGACGGAGGGCGAACACATATAAATACAGCAGTCATTCCGAAAAGCCATAGGCGGTATAGTAATACTACGCTCCCAAGAAAAGGCCTGCTGCCTGGTCGGTGACACATGCACATGCAAGCTATTAGGTGTCAGCTACGTGGAACATCATCTCGGCAGCGCAGTGTCTTTCTATTGCGCTTGACCCTTTTCGGCAAACTCCCAAGCTTCTGAACGGAAAAACAACTCGAAAAAGCGAAGAAACTCTACTTACCAATATTAGAAGTGTGAATATTGAATTTCGGCACTTTTTCGCATGGTCGTTCAATCGCCACCACCAACCCTATAAATACGCATCAAGGTCACATGAGAAAATACTCCTTTCTGTTGAGGTTTCCCTTCCCTATTACTAGTAGGCCACTTTGATGTGCTGGTCCCTGTTATGTATATATATATATATATATATATATATATATATATATATATATATATATATCTATAGCTTTCTCCCCTTGTGACTTCATAAGTCAATGGGCCCTCCGCAGCCGTTTCTATGTATGGAAGAAAAGGTGCACGGCCATCACAACTGCTGTGAAGCGATTCTCTCAGGAACTGCAAGCCCGGACCACTCGATAAATATCCAAACAACCCGCAAACAAGCGCAGATAGGAGCCGCATGCAGCACACTGTGCAGATTTACCAGTGCTTCCCCCTCGTTCGTGCCGCACAGGGTCCGCTTTAATGACCTCATCGAAGAGGAGCGACGTTTTCTTGAAAGTAACGGCGGAGAGATCCGGCATGTTCCCTTTGCACACACCGCCACATCGCCCCCAGAGCAGTGCTTAAGAACCCTTATCAGAAGCGGCCTCTCGAGAAATGCACACCGGCACGAGCACGCCATCCTCGTGCAGGCACAGTAGCGCATGTAGCAGAAACAAGAGAGACTAATAAGAAAATACCAACATGCTTATCCTAAGACCCCCCAACGTTACACCATCCACCACCCACCGCTGCTCCCACCCCCCCAACACACCCCTCCCTCTCCCTAAGCAAGCAGCCCGCGTGCAAAGCCTTCGGCTCTAGCTCTTGAAAGCTACACCAGCTCCCACCGAAGAAGTTGCAGAACTGCGCAACACAAGTCCTTGAAACCGCAGATCCTCCGTGGCCGTCGAAGACGGCCTTAAAGCGAATATTGCGTCTCCAGTGAGAAGGGGCGTGGACTATCAGCGCCTGATGAGAAACACCACCCACACAAAATAACGCAGAGGTCTCTCTACTGAGAGGAAAGGAAATGCTTTGAGGGGCACCTGGGGGGGGGAGGGGGAAGGGAGCAGCACACGGCACTGGAGAGGGGCCCATCAGCAATCAGCACATAGAGAGAGAAAAAAAAAGCGCGCAAAATAAAGCCACGAGACCACCTGTCATGTCGCCATTCACAAACAAAAGGCAAAGGCATACACGTGCTGCGAGACGTCGACACGTATGGCGGTACCCCGCATGACTGCTACCCCAGCTGGACCAAACCAGTAAAAGCAGCCCGTAGAGCAGCCTGTGAGCGCCAGCTCTCGTTTTCCTTTCTGAATGCCCATAAAGCCTCTTCACCCCTGAGCCACACGGGCTCTTGCACCCCCGCAGCTAGGTGCGACAGACGTACATCTTCATCTTGCTTCCTTTTGCCCTTCATCGTTGCTCCAATCGTCTTCGTATACCACTCCCAAATGATAGCCATGTGTTTTGAGTAATGCTGCACAAAGGGAGCAGAGAGAGGCCGCCCCCGCCCGTATGCATTTGGCCCTCCTGCGGGGGGAGGAGAGTCGCTAGCGGTGTTTCTTTCTGCATCTCCTGATCCTTCGTCTGATCCCTCGGCTTCTGGCGGTATCCCGGCCTTAGACAATCCTTCCGCCACTAAGAATTCTTCTCCCTGATGTGATTTCTCTGTATCTAACAAAGGTACAGATGGGGAAATGCCGGCAGCGGGGGTCCCTGTTTCAACTTGTCCTACTCCCCCGTTTCCCTCGAGCAGCTCCTCTGCTGCGGCAGTTGGAAGCGCCGTTGTCAACGAAGCCGCCTGAGCGCCTTCCACTTCTGGCTCTCCGTCTTCTGCTGCTTCTGGTACCGCTGCCGTGTCACTACCTTTTGGCAGTGTTGATTTGGACAAAGGCTGCATGGAGCCCTTGGAAGGCCGAGAAGGCGAAGGGTGAATATTGCTGCCACCACTGGTGATGTATCTAGCGTTTGCAAGCGATAAGGCAACACTAAGAAGCAGAATCAGAAATACGGGGAAAACAATTCTACACAAACGCCGCCCCCGGAGAGGCGGGAAACTCGGACCGCCGATCATGATGACCACAGCACAATTACGACTTTTTCTGCTGTCACTATCGCCGCCGCGGTAGAGCGGTACCTCTTGGCGCTGCGTTCCTGTGTTTTGTTTTACAGCAGTGCTGCTGGCAAACGCGACCATTCGATATATTCCATGAACCTACAAGACTGCTTCATTTTCTAGACGCCCAAGTGTCTTCGCAACTTCGAGACGACTGCACCGAAGCCCTGTGGGATTTGACCCACCTAGGGAGATCAGGATAACGCATGCATGTGTGAGTCCTTTTGGCTGCCGTAGTTTCGGTGAATCGTTGCGTTCTTAAGGGAAGGAACTGACCAGCGAGCAAGAAGCGTCGCCAAGGCTTAAAGCATGAGGCGCTGTTACTCCAACAGAGGGCATACTTTCGGCCGTTCAAACAGAGTTAAAGGCAAAAACATTGACACCGATGCAAATACCTCGAAAGGGAAAGTGGAAGAGCATCTTTACAGTGTTAATAGCATGTGGGGCTGCCGCTCCCGCCATGGAGAGCCCTCCGCTGCCTTCCGTGTGCAGGGATGGAATACTCATCTTCCCTCTTCTACTAAAACTCTAGGGAGAGAGCTTCATTAAGTGGCTACCTTTAAAGATACAGAAATCTTTAGTAATAAAGGCGGCTGTCTCGAAATTCTTGCGATATCCAAGTTTGTCGCTCCGCCTGTTCCCCGATTACACAAGGTACCGTCGGAATAACGTTCCATTCCTTTGCGCAGCTGAGCATTTCTTTGTATCCACTGGATGTTATAGCTCATAGTGGTGTTGTGGCATTCCAGTTAAAGAAAAATAATACAAGCCACCTAATCAGCGCCATGGAATTCCTCTGTCGCCTTCCCGCGGATTCTTACCATTTCGATGCGTGTGGGCATGACAGAAACATACAGTACTTCTTTTGGTACTTCTTCTGAGGTTTTAACAACGGCAAACCGCAACTAGCTTATCGCCACAGAGTAAAAGGAGCCCTCTGAGAAATGTTTCATTCTGGTAGTGTATCGTCTATATGTTGTGCTCATGGGTCAGCGCGCCTTCTGTTGGACTTTTGCTACCTTTTGAGTCTAGAGAACTTGTGGGTTAGTCACATGTACTTATTTCTGATGGCTCTTTCAGCAAACGCCATCGAAGGCGCACCCGTACTAGGGTTTGACTGTAAGGGGAATGGTGGTGACTGATAGTATAAAATGCACTGAGGAAAGGAACTCTTCGATTTGACGGCTGATAGAGTTGTCTCGGACTTAAGCTGCCTTGGTCCAAACTATATTTATCTGCTCGAGCGGTCCTACTCCTTTGAACTAGAATGTGATTTCTACCTTTGGCTGTGCATTGGCTTTCATGCTGTTTCGGAGATAGGGTTGCCTTTTTGCAGTACTTCCAGTAACGACACTCTTATTTTACAGCTTTTTGCTTCAAAATTTATCTTGATTGATATCCCACTCAAGCTGAGAACACGAGACGAAACGAATGAATAAGGTGGTGGAATCTACATTGCTCAAATGCACGGGCGCTGTCTAATGAAACTCATGTTTTCGAATTAAAAAATAGAAGTTTTCATCACTGGGGATGCAGCTCAGCCGGTAGATAAAGTGGTAAAGGAGCTACACGTAAAATTGGCACAGAGAAATGAATGCGAATGAAGCCCATCAGTGGACCTTAGAAAATACATCAAGGAACTTTTCCAGAGACAGCAAATTCGGCTATCTTGCTAACCACCATATTCCAGACCTCATAGTTAAGAAAAGGCTATATGCCATAAAAAAGAAGAAGCCACTGCTTTTCACTACTAAAATCTGCTACATGGAGTAGCGGCATTCAGCCTTTCTGGATGTACGTGGGTAAGCCGCGGTTGGACCCGTGAAGTGTGCTCAGAATTGCGTTGCTTATCCAGTACCTTCGCTGATTCCTTTTCCACTTCAAGCGCACCGAGTCTCGCAATAAGGTATTATTCCGTCTCGGCCTTAGAAAACCTCTTCTTCTTTTGCACTAGGGTGTGCAGAACGTGCATTGCGGCGACTGCTATTTGTGTCGGTTCTTGCTTGTGGCCTGCGACAAGCGTAACTTCCTTCTCCAGTTTGTTCGCACGACCACTCTCCGTTGAGCTGCCCTTCGCGCCGCCGTCCTTAGGAGTGCAAGCATAGGGCAATGCACTAGAGGCCCCGGCTTCTGAGATCCCCGACACCCGCTTCAAGGGATGTATGCAGCTCTCTCTACACTGTTTAGAATAGTCAGTGCTATCTCAGTACTTCCTGACAGTCAGGTGCAACAACAACCTAGCTTGACTTGTCTCTGCTCCTGCAGTTTCTTCTCTGGGCGCTGCTCCAGACCGTAGGTAGAATGGACCGTGGATGCCAGCGGTCTTTGTGCTACAGCGACACAGTTACTCCTCCCTACTCCCATATGTGAAATAGGACTTTGTACACATGAGCAGATATTCAACAGTATCTCTCATTTTACTGAAGTCGTCAAGGGACGATTATGTGGTTTTGTTTGTCTCTTGGCTGCTTTGTCCTCCAAGGAATTACCTATTCAAAGACCGCCGGCATCATCCTCTGCGCAAATTCCGCGCCTTCTTTGTTGACAGTCGCGGGCCAAACTCCGCCCCCTCACGATTAGCGACACCAACAGACTAAAAATTTAGCCAGCAGAGGCCTTGAGCTCTTTCTAAAGACAAGCGATTTCTTGTTCGAATGCATCGCAGCTTTGTCACCGAGGAGTCAAATAGATTAGCGACCTATAGCGGCACCCGTAACAGAGACTTGAGAATGAGGCCTTTGTATCTGATTTTTTAAGAATGCGGGAGATGGCGCAGTTGGCCTCCGTTGTGAATATTGTTTGATAATGAAGTAGCCGTGATGCTGGTGAGCAACAAGAGCTTTGAATTGGCTCATTCTGTTCACTGTTTAGCCCTGAAAAAAGAGAAACTACTACAACTCTGAATCCCGGGCTTTCCGGACGCTGGTTGGATGCTTAAGCGTGAACACAGCTGAAGCGGGAGTGTGCGTTGTGGATATGTCCTCTGTAAAATGATCGAACGGTTCCTGCTACAGCCGCGGTGGGATCAATAAAAGCAACTATTGCTGAAGCCACTTTGTTATTTTCTCCGTGATACTCGTCAACTTTTCGAATAAACGATTCGCTGAAGCGTACGCAATTCTACCAATATAAAGGGGCATCTGCGGGCACTCAACGCTCGCCGCCTTTTGCTAACTCTTCATATCTCGAGATCGTATCACGCGGCCAAGCATGTTCACTTCCTCCACACTTCCTGGGTATTTGAACGTTGGTTGGTCTACACTGAATTTTAGTCGTAGAGCCATCAAAGGGCCGCACATCTTGTCCTCGCACCCTGCGTGCCCTGGTGAGTAAGCGGTTAGTTATGAGATACGATCTAAGATTGGGTGGTTGACCTGGCTGTTTCAGCATAAGAAAGAGGAGGAAAGCTCAGCTAGAGCGTGCTGGTGCCGGGCAGAGGTATGCAGGCTGAAACCGGGGCAGGTGTCTTGTGGGGACGCCTTGAAAGTCTTCCACTAGCGCAGGAGAATATGGACCGAAAGACCTGAAGAGTGTTCCAATCTGATATGTATATGTATGAGCAGTACCTACAGTAACTAACAATAGAGGAGGCTGGAGAGCACAGCTCTTTATGCCTTGCGTGGCAGTCCGGTAGAACCATGGAAGGGGATCGAGACTGGCCGACTCGGTGGCCACATGCACGAGGCGACACGGAACCTTAAAAGGCCTCAAACGACAGTACATTCAGCACTCCAGAGGGGCGGGACGATGTTATGCCCGAAGGATTCTTACACATATGGTTGCGGTGCCCATAGCAGACCACTGGCATCCTTAAAGTTGTTGGAGTCAGGGGCTATAGTTCCTCATTTCCGATGCCGCGTCTTTCTAGTGCTTACTAAGTAATGATGATTGGGTGCCATAGACTCCCACCAATTTCTTATGTATCCGATGCTATTCTGGATACCGCTCATCGACACTGTACTCCTATTCGAACTCGAACCAGAAAACGTGGCAAATTTAAGAATAAAACCCCTTTCCCATGGAACATCAACTGCATTATCTTTTAAATTCTAAGTAGCCTTTCCTCTTTCTGTCTGCTGCAGGTTCCTGTTTGTCTTTTTCGCTCCTGCACTGCAAATGGCCTACATCTCCCTGTACGATAATCATGTCTTAGCTTCATCGCACCTCGTATGTCCTTTAAATAGCAATCCTAGCTGTATGGATGGTAAAGCATGTTCTGAGGGACGGGACTGTGACAGCTTCGTCGCTGTGTGTTGACACCTCCCCGTGGCTTTTCCCCACGCAATAAGAAGTGCGGCCTTATCTCATTATGCGCAGCGCGAGCAGCCAAGCAAACAGTGCCCTGTCAATATAAGACTTTTTGCTGCCCAGTGAGGCGACGGAGCTGTCGGCGGGTCTCTCTGACTCCGGATATGTACGTGCTTTCGTCTTTTTCGGCCATTTTCCCTGCGCCATCACATAGCTCCTTGCATTGCTATCTATGCCTGTTTTCCAGCATCCCAACGTTTAATGTCCCCATCTCGTAATGCGAATCCCAGTGTAGCTCTGGGGCTTACCTGCACCCATACACTCTCGATATCCCCTAAAGTACTTTTGACGCCTTAGGAGCACACACAGAACCAGTGAAGCATCGTGCGCACCTTCCGTTGAATGGAGTTTTTGATACTCTAAATATAGTAGCTTACAGTATGCGAAGAAACAGACGCAAAAGCCCGCAAATTCTCCTATCAGGGGCTGCTTTCCGCTCTGCCTGCATGTTGATCCCTAAACCTCCACTCATGAGCCCTTTCACGAGGTGGCAAACAAGGTGAACTCACCCTGAGCTTCTTTATTACATTTGTGGACTGTATCTTATCTATAGTGTCCTGCAGAATTGATGCGGGATGCAAATATTGTGAAGGAGTTGCCCGTAGAGTTTATGCTTGCGGCGAAACCATGCAAAGGCTATTCCTTGCTATTCCGTTGCGTTTTAGCGAACACAAGGAAGGGTGAACTAGATGAATTTGTGTTTGCAGCAATGTGCACATCTATGAAGGGTCAGGTATTTGGAAGGACGTTAGATAGAATCCTTCAGCGAACTCCTTCGTCTCGTTTAACGTTCTCTATGGCAGAGAATACTCTGGTGCACTGCATGTGCTACATGACAAAAAGACGGCATAAGACCACTGACCATAAAGGCTGAAGCAGAATTTCGAGGCGTTAGAAAAAACGTCGATTTCTTGATTAGAGCGTAGCTGGGAAAAGTGTGTGCTGCGTTTCCGGAGGTTACGCCTTGGCTGTCAGAAGAAACCTTAAGGAAAACACTAAACAGCAAATTGAACCGCATACCCAGCTGAAGAATTACTTTTTGAAGCTTCAAGAAAAATTCAAGACAACAGAAGGGGCCCCTGATCATGTATACCGAGTTGGCATGCTAAATATATTTGCAGCACTACCAGCAAAGTCAAGTACTTTACATCATCCTCAGGCGATGAAGGCCAGGAATATCACTGTTTATGTGATAATTTAGCTTCATGGTTTCCCATGAGTACATAAGAGGTTGAAAATGAGCAAACAAACTCTCGTTCGTATTGAGCCATTGGCGACTTGAGAGACAGCCGATGCACATTGCAGCTGGCTAACACGAACGTACTGCACTGTCTTTATATTCAACACAACTGCGATATACAAGCGCATTGGATATACAAGTAGAAGGGGCGGAGTCCTTGATGCAGCTGCGAGTGACCCTTCAAACAAAGTGGCTCGACGGGCAGCCGTTGCTTGACGCCTGTTGACCTACAGCAACGTCAGAGAAGACAAACTGTTTTCTTTTTTTGCCTCTCCATATCGCCTTTTGTGCGCGTTCTTGGTGGGGGCTTCTCGCCTGCCGTACCCTTTCATCGCTCCTTCGAAGGTGTACTTGGGTGGTCCCATAATCATTCTACCCTTTTGAAGCAGCCTATGCTCCACTTTGGCACTTTCGAGTACATTAGGTACGTATCTTCCTTAGTGGGCCATATATTGGCCAGTTTGTGTGCTTTTTCTGAAGGCATTACTTATTGCAGAGTACCGACAAGCCACGATATTGTGTATGTGTGAGTTTGATGCATGTGCAGCCAGATGCGAGTGCTCGGAGTGGTTGAAGGGTGCAGCTACGCGCATCGTTGTTTTCCTCTTCCCCTTTTAGAGCAGCTCTGAGGAGCCCCCCTAAGGCAATGCGGGAGTGCTTTCGAGAAACACTCCATAACTTTCTAATAGGTTTCCATTGAGTCTAGCGTAGGGTTTATCATTAAGGACATCGTACGTGGCTTACACCAGTGAAAACCCAAGAAAACCTTGATGCGAGTCTTTTGAAAAAGGTACTTTATTTTTTTGCGGCTATTCCACCAGGGAGCGGGCATTACTGGCGAAAGGAGATCCGAGCATCATGCTGCTGCACCATCTGAAAACTCTGAACAATCGCTGATCTTGACGCAGTGTGTTAGTACAAAATCACACAGCATTTATTTATAGAGTATCGGGCAGCCCCAGCTGACAGAATATAGGGATAGACAACTCATACGGTCAGTACTATATCGTATTTTCCCTAAAGCATCTGGTGTAGTAGGGGCAACTTGTGTGTAGCGTAGTAGGCTGCACAAGAATTTGTTTGTGTGTGGGAGTAACACCAGGAAAAACAATCAATAACGCCAACGGTTACTATGCATTTCAGGGCGTATTGTGTTTCTAACAGCAGCAATTATCATGGAAACCGCCTCAGCACCGACGAGAGAAGGGATGAGTTCTACGTAGATCATGGGTCGTTGTACCGGAATGGGCATGTGTGTACGTAACACCCCTCTGCATATATAATATTGCACTAGACCGTAGACTAAGCTTCTTTGTAGCACGGAAGACGCCCAAGAGTTCTAGCGGTGGAAGGCAGCTGAGTAGGCTGTATGCTTTGCTTCGCCCGATGCTACACGAAAACGACATGAATGCGGATATTTTCGGCTTACATACTGTCTCTTAAGAAATCACGGAAACTCATGATAATTTTATCAGTTTCAGTGAACTGACAAGTGGACGCATGTAGATGAACATTTGCACCACTGGTCCACGGGGCGGTCGAGTGCACATAGTTTCGGTTTGCATTATCCACTAACTGGGCCTTGGATGACGGAATTCTCAGTCGTGAACCATAAATATCCTATTTAAGCAAGAATTAGGCCTTCAAATATTCAGCAAAATGTATTTGCAGTGGTGGCGCCCCGTAGTCCATCATTTCATGAATGGTCCTCGGAGATTCAGACGTTGCTATTTGTCCCTTCACCCCGTCATTTCCCGCTTTGTCACTTCTTTCCCCCGTTCTCATTGCACGCCCATACCATTTCGTGGTATGTGGTTCTCAGTCTCATGGCCACCCGTGCCCAACGGGCTTCCACCGACTTTGCAGGCAGTGGGACGAAGACGCCGCTGCGCTCCTAAAGAGGCTTCTGCACATGAACACGGCATGCAAGAGCTCCCACAGGATGCTAGTATCGGAAAGGAGAGGGCTTCAAGAAGGGAGCCCCGTCGACTGATTGGCTACTGTCAGATGTCCGGTCAGGCGCTGTACGATGCGGGACAGGGCAGAGAATCGATCTTTCCCTACAAGGACATGGAATGGCGTTGATCGGAAGCAAAAACGAAGATAAGAGAGCTAAAGGATGAGAGGCAGCCGCGAGTAAAGGGGGCGGAACATCGACGACTTCTGCTTGCAAAGAGGCAGCAAGCACAGAGTAACATCAGGTTGCCGTCCCTCGAAGAATTTGTTTCCCTTAGCAGTCCTCGAAGAACATTCTGTAGGCAGCGTATGCCCTAGTGCCGTCCCTTTGTTAATTTGCAGTGCCTCTGCCCTAGCTGCCGCTTAGGCTTTTCCCCTCCTTTCTTCCTCTGCGCGTTTGTTCCGTTTCCTCTATCTTCTGCTACTGATCATTCAGTAGTGTTAGCACGGAAGCTTGAGCTCCGATTCGGGGTTCGTGCAGCGTGCTGTGCAGATAGTGCACGTGTCGTCTGGGCTGCGTATCTGGTGGCTCACGGCGTTTTTCGGGAAGCTGTTTTTTTTCGCAATGAAAGTCCACAAACCTGGAGGGAGTGATGCCAAGCCTATCCTATCCTGGGTTTGAGGTAACAGAAGCACGTGGGCCAAGATTCCTTTTAGGGTTGCGGTCATAAGAGCCTTCCGGTAAAGGGTACAGAAAATAATCAATTAAATGCCAGCAAAGGGAGAGCATGGGATGATACGCAGCACCCCGTCATTTCTGCCTGCTTCCCTGCCGTGCAGGTCGAAACAAAGAATAATATTTGAAGAGTTAGTAAATGAAACATTGAAGGGCGATGTTTCCCTGTGGCTTAAGAAGTAAATAAAACAGAACCCCAGTCACTAAGACTGATGTGGGATAAAACAACTAATGGGCGCTCCTTTGGGCACAACCACTGCAGTTCGACCGAGGTTCGCAGATACCCTACAATACGGCGAGTGCAGGCAGCTCAAGCAGCCACTAAAGGGCTGAACACTGAACGTCTTGGTCAGATATTATATGCAACACCCACGGGGTGGGTTCCCACTCCCCATCAACCTCAGCGCTGCTACAGGCGCTACTGCTTTTGGGAGGAGTGGAAATGAAGACGATATAGGCATGGTTTGTGTCATTAAGCTCGGCCAGCGTGATGTTCAGGACGCCCTGAGAATAGACACCCATTCAAAATTCAAGCATACGCATACACGTACAGCACGTCCGTGCTTGCGTCTGTGGTAACGCATTGCACAGAACGAGGCATGCGGCGAGAAGTGTCGAAGTCATTTAGAAGGAGCACTCGATTTCTGGGCGTGCATGTTGGAGAAAAAGGCGCATGCCGCCGAAAGCTTGCCCAGTACACCACTATAGCCCAGGTGCAGGGAGAGCGCCACAACACGCAAAAAGCATTCTACGACCGAACGACGGCACGTGTAAAATAAACAAAAGGCAGGAGCAGTAGTTATTCACTGCGAGAGACAGCCGGGAGCACAGGAAAACGAAAGGATTTGATACCTGTCTCTGAAGCAAGTCTTGTGCTGCTGAGGACTTGACTCTGCCGTCTTCGCTTAGCCCCCCTTCCAGATCGCTTTTCTTAACCAGCTGCAAATGTTTGCCCTCTTTGCTGCTGCCATCGCCGTTGCTGCTACAACTGTCTGAAGGGGCGAAAAGGTACAGAGACAGAACCGGGGGGGTTTTCAGCGGCAACTTCCGCGCAATGACTTGTAGGCGTAGAGATACCTGAGACGCAACCCACAAGGATGGAAGGCGTAGGTGCACAAAAGGGCTTATCGTGCACCATGCATATGTAATATATATGTATATATATATACTCCATGGCTTAGCATGCAGCATCTTGAATAATACATCCGCACATCTCCCGAAAATCCAAAAAGACGGCCAAAAATCGGAGAAGCAGCACACCCAAACACGAATCTAACGGTGCCTTTCCCCCTCCTGCTTTCCCCCTCCCTCCCCTTCCATTCATCTCCCTGGAGCCAACCAGCGCATGCGTACTTTCGTAGGTGCACTCAAGAGCTGCAGTGCAACGCGTCCCCAAGCATGCCGTGAAGCCTTTGCGGCAACCGATGGACCCCTAATGGTGTGCAGGAACAAACGTGGATCTGGTGGAATGGCGTATGGGTAAGGCAAGGGAGCTAGCGTAGGGTGGCCGCCGTCCCCCGCTTCCCCGCTGGTGCTGGTGGAAGCAATTCTGTAATGCAGTGAAATCTGGAAGGCTCCGAGATTCTGAGGCTTGAAGGTGCTACAGATGAGGGTATAGTCGCCAGCGGCAAGAAAGGAGGACAGGAGGCAGCACCCTGCGCGGTAGCTGCCGCTCGTCTGGGCTTTGCCTGTGCGAAGCAAGCGCGGCGTTGCGATCCGGCCGCTAAACAGGCGCAGATTGACGGAGTACTCCTAAGATCACACCACACAATCACAAAAACACCCCACAGGAAACAACGCGGCATGATGCTGGCAGCGTGGCAGCAAGACAGCGCATGAAGAATCCCTAGCCGGGGGTACCCCACCCCAGTTGTTAGCCTCCCCCTGAGCGTCTAGAGAGGCGTCCGACGCCTCTCTAGACGCTCGAGAGCAACACATACACCGCACGGTAGGCGAAGTAGTACAGAAGGCAGTCTTTCGTGCAGGCCTAACCACCGTATTGTTCAGGTGACCACCACATCCTTCCCCCCGTCCTGTTTAGTTTGCGCGGCAAGCCGTGCTTCAGCCTTCCCCCTCCCCTCCCCCCTACAAGCCCGTTGAACGCTGCTCTTGTTACCTGAGGACACTCCAAAAAGATGACGGCCTCGCACGGCTGAGGAGCTGTCAGTCGGAAGTGAGGATTTGTAAAGAAACTCCAAAGATCGTTGCTGCAGCCACCGGCGTTCTCAGCAGTCCAAGCCCCTGCGCAACGCAATTGGCGCAACGCCAAGGGAAAGGGCGGAGCATGCAGACGGCGGCCTCGCATTAGAAGCAGGCTGACTCTCACCAAGACGAAGACATGTAAAAGGAGTCAGTTCGGAAGGGGTCGCTCCTAGCACCGACAGGCAGCAGCACCAGGCGTTACAAGCGCGTGTATTCACGCTAGTTTACCCGACATATAGACAGACGTCCACTCAGGTCCAAAGAGGGGAGGCAGGGGTTTGAGGACGGCCGGTATGTGCGCAAAGACTTTCATCGTGAAGTTGAACTCGTCCTAAAACAGCAAGACACCAGTTCGCCACAGCTCTCAGAAAGTTTCGTGTTCATAAACTGCGCGAGAAGACGCATGCCGCGTTTACAAGGCGGGAGCAGGAGGCGCAAAGGTGCAATAATGACGGCTGGTGTCGGCGGCCCCTAGGAAGGACAGTGAAATAATGGAGTTTTAAACAAGTTTTCCGTGTTTCGACTGGGGCATATGTTTGCGTAAATATATATATATATATATATATATATATATATATATATGACTGACGCACCTTTTGAGAGTACTGGCTGACAACGAGGACATAGTCGAGAGCTTTCAAGAGGCCGCTGCCTGTCGTCAAGCTCTCGGCAGCCTTCGTCTTTTTCCCTTGTGGCTCCATCGGCTGCAGGGGTTGGGGAAGAGACCCTTCGCCCCCCCCGCTTTGCTCGTGAGTGCAGCCACCGCCTTTGGTGCTGCCTGCCGCATGCAAGGCTCTGGGATCGAGTCTGACTTTCACCAGCGTACATTCCCCGTTGCTGTAGACACCCTGCTTGGCAGGGGGGGGGGGGCAGGAGACGCGGGAGTTGCCCTTGTGAATATGCACGGCCAAGTATTTGGAGCTCAAGTCTCTTTGCCTCTCCCTTACATGCCGCGACAAGAGCACCCACAGCTCGATGGGGGTGTCGGAGATGCAGCAGCTGCAGCTGCTACGACTGCTGCTGCAGCTGTCGTCCGCTGCCTCCCCGCTGACACTGCGACCGCTCAACGCGCCTCGGCTACCCCCCGTTCCCCCTGCTGCCCCCATGCCGCTGCACCCGCCAACTCCATCCACAGCAAGGAGATCGCCAGTCGTCAAGGACGGGAAAGAAATGTAGGGGGGTAACAGCCGCCCCTTCGCGGCACCAGGTGCCACAGACAGATGAAGCTGCGGATTGAAAGCCACCAAGTGCGAATCATCCGGCAAAGACGACTCCTGAATAAATCGAGACCTCTCCCACCTGTGCCGTATCAGCAACCCCAAAGATATACACATACTGATACATACACATGCACACCCAAACACACACTGATACATACACATACACCCAAGCACATACTGATATATACACATATACACATACTGATACATATATTCTCACCCAAGCACATACTGATATATACACATATACACATACTGATACATACACATACACACCCAAGCACATACTGATACATACACATACACATACTGATACATACACATATACACATACACATACACATACTGATACATACACATACACACCCAAGCACATACTGATACATACACATACTGATACATACACATATGTATATGGATATATGCATTCCCCCGCATGGGGTGTATGGACTCTGCGGGGTCACTCGCGTTGTCGCTTTCGCGTGGCATGGGTGATGAAGGGCAAAGCAGAACGGGGAGAGTGAGAGTGGCAGCGCAGAGGGTGAAAAAGCAGGTGCTGGCAGGGCTTTGGCATTCTGCATCCGTGGCTACGGGTGTCGTATTTCAGCTTTCTGGAAAGATTTTTACTTTGAATGAACTTCCGAGATAAAGGGAAAATACGCGGCGTTCCAACAGACGTAGAGGTGTGAAAACCAGCGCACTACATCCTGCCACTCAATCCAGAAGCATCCGCTGTCCTCCTTCCCCTGATGCTCACACATACACACACAGACCCCACTCGATTCGCAGTGAACACAGCGGATGCAAGTGCCGATCTTCTGCGGCTTTCAGGATTTTGAGATGGCAAGGCTGCCTTCAAGGAGGCCTGATGGCGAGAGGGAAGCGCAAGCAAACTACTAGGCATATTAAATGCTGAAATACATGCAATTCAGGTGCACACGCACTTGCGTCGCCAAGTCACGCATGCGCAGCACATGCCTCTAGACCCCTTAAAAGACGTACTGAGATTGCAGGATCGTAATCGAGGGCTTCCTTGAGCTCGCTCGTCCATGTCCGCTTGTCGCCGGGTGAGAATTTGCCACGCCACCGCATGCAGCCCCAAGGGTTCTTCACGTAAAGTAGACGAAATCCCAAAACCTCCGCATGACGCAGCACAGAGTAAGCGTGCCGAGCCACTATCCCTGAAGAGCATCGCCCAGGCATCGGGGAGGAAACGAGGAGACGCGTCAACGAAAAGATATTACATACATGCAATACATGCATCGTTGTAGACGAACATGTGCTCATTACAGACAGCAAAAACGCATATACATGTGTGAGCATATATGCATGGAAATTGCAGGAAGGATGGCGCGACAGAGAGACAGAGACAGAGAAAGACAGAGACACACAGACAGAGACAGAGAGACACACATAGACAGACAGGGAGCGGTGGGGTGGTGGTTGCGTGGTTTGCAGCGCGGAAAAATCGAAGCAGTAGACCGTCATGCCACCACGAAACTGCACGATGAGACACTTGCAGCAAGAAAGCGAACACACATGGCGTGAAGAACGAGATATATATAGAAGGGCAATGCATAGGCAGCACTAGATGGACCTGTGCTAACGGAGACACCCTCTGGAAATTCCAAGCCGCTGGGAGCTGCATCGAA
Organism: Cyclospora cayetanensis; assembly: GCF_002999335.1. Lineage (NCBI taxonomy): Eukaryota > Apicomplexa > Conoidasida > Eucoccidiorida > Eimeriidae > Cyclospora > Cyclospora cayetanensis. Next base: position 219,494 of record NW_020312403.1, on the reverse strand, counting down.
GACTTCGCTGGTTCCGAGGCAAGCGACGCAACGGCCTTCACTCAAGCCTCTGCATATAGGCAGCCAAAGCGAAGAAATGCAAAACTCGCGAAAATCAAGAAAACAGACGGCGAAGAGGAGGTGATCAGGAAGTTATGAGGGGCCTATATAGAGAGAGGCCTACCCTTCAGCCTTTCTGTATAGATATATACATGTACATATAAATATATATATCTACATAGAGATATGTATCTACATAGAGATATGTACCTGCATATATATATATATCTAAATGGATATGCATGACATGGAAGATATATATATATATCTACATATATATATCTATCTAAATGGATATGCATGACATGGAATATATATATATATAGATATAGAGATATATATGTACCTCTGGATATATATATATATATATATATATATATATATATATATAAATGGGTAGAGGTGCTATACTGCCAGCACGCGCCCTCAAACACGGTTGCACACACAGACATGAATGTGCAATGCGAGTTTTCGAGGAAAGGATGGCGTTGGCTGCAGAACGGGGGGCAGCAGCAGGCAATATTGATCTTCTTACCGGTGCAGCTGGAACCAGACGAGTTCCCATGCGGGATTCTGCCTTTGTTGCTTCAAGACTTCTTCGGATTCTCCGCCAGTCACGATCGGCGTGTGGCTTGCAGGAGTTCCCGTGTGCACGTCGCTTCTGAAGGGGATAGTTTCTGGCAGCCAGCCGGTGAGGTGATAGAGATCTGCCCCTGGGTTGGATCCTTGCATGCTGTAGCTGCCTCCCATGAGTTTGACGAATGCCTTCTCTAGGAGAGATACCCACAACTCCTGGGGGTGATGGGAGTGCGCGCAGAGGAGTTTCCCGTCTCTTCTTGTGGGCACGAAGTCGTCGACGAGCACCTTGCGAGGCACGCCGTTGAAGAAGAGCTTCACGCCATACATGCCTCGAGGATTGTAGACTGGCCGTGAGCGGCAGCAGCCTCCTCCGCTGCCGCTGCTGGGATCGCCAAGAGGCATCTGCGGGTAGATAAGACTCGACACAACTGGTATGCCGTGACGCCGCTCATAGTCTGAAAGCACTGCCAAAGAGGACAAGAAGGAACAGTCCCCGACGAACCCCTGCCGAATGCTTTTGCTGCACGGCAGCTCTAGCAGCACTTGAGGCTGCAAGTGCTGCTGCGACTGCGACTGCGAATGCGCCTGCTGCTGCTGTGACTGTGGCGCCGGCTGTGACTGCTGCTGATACAGCAGTTGCTGCTCCAAAGCCTCGCCCACGCGACGCCACGCGTGAAACTTTTGTTGCTGCTTCTGAGACAGCGTTAATAGGCCCTCAGGATCCGACCACTTGCCCCCTGCCCACCCCACCGGGTGTGGGTTTGGCGTGAAAGCCGAATGCGAAGAGCCATACGCTGCGCAGGAATCATCTGCAGCAGGAGCAGCAGTAGGAGCAGGAAAAGCAGGAGCAGCAGCAGTCATTGTTCCTTTTGCTCGATCTGTGGTTGCGGATATTCTTGGTGGGGCACCGACCATCGTGGAAACGAGGTTGTTGTTGCTCGTGCTGCTGCTGCTGGTGCCTCCACAACAGTTGCTGGTTACGTACACCCCATTGGCTCCAGAGTTGGTTTGCTGCGAAGCTCCTTGCCGTCTCTGCTTGTGTGTGTGCTGTTGCTGGTGCTGGTGCTTGGCTGCCAAAGGCACTCGGCAAGCTGGTGTCAAAGCCGCCTCTGCGGCTGCAAAGGGAGCAGCAGAGCCTTTCGGAGGAGGAACGCGGCAATGAACTGCCACAGGCTGCGACTGTATGGCTAAAGCAGCCGCCGCAGCGGCTTCGGCTGCAGTGCAGCTGGCGTTGCACACCGTGCTGCTCTCGCTGTCTGGAGGCAGACAGTCCACGTAAAAGTTGCAGCGTATGTCTTTGTCGCTTTCGCTCCACGGCAGCATCAAAAAGGGCCCCACAACTGAAGACTCGAGCAGTAGCTGCTGCGCATACGAGGAGTTTCTACTGCTGCTGCCTCCCCCACACGCCCCCCCCCCCTTCCCTGCTGAGCTTACGCTGACTTCGCGCAAGAAATCGATATGCAGGTAGCTTCCCCCACTGCATCCCCGTTCAGCGGGAGCTGCTGCCACGGCTGCTGCTGCCAACGCTGCCGCTGCACCCTCTCCAGCAGCAGCTGTGGCAGCAGCTCCCGCTATCTCCCCATCCGAATAAACTGTTGAAGCCGACCATTGGAATGGATCTGCCTGCGGCAGCTCCTCAGCTGCACTGCTGCTGACAAGCTCTATCGATCCTCTGTCTCTATTAGCTAGCCGAGAGCAGGCAACAACACCTCGCGCTGCTCTTCTTCTTGCTGCTCCTGCTGCCTCCGCTGTAGCAGCAGCCCCCATAGACGCTCCTGCAGCTTCTGCAAGCCGCAGCTGCTGCCCTCTTGGATCGCATTTACAATCATTCGCATTACTGCTGCTGCTGCTGACGGCGAACCTAGCCGCAGCAGCAGCAGCAGGTCCTACTTTGCACCTCATTTCACTGGTCAAGTCTCTTGCATCTGCTGCTGTATCTGCATCGGCTGCTGTAGCAGATGCAGATACAGCAGCAGATGCAGATAGCGCAGCAGATGCAGATAACGCAGCAGATGCAGATAACGCAGCAGATGCAGATAACGCAGCAGATGCAGATAACGCAGCGGATGCAGATACAGCACTTCCTGCTGCTGCTTCAGGTGTTACAGCGCTTGCTGCAGCTCCTCCTGCCAGTAAACCACCACTGGTGCCGCTCCCTCCTCCAGAAGGCCTCCCCAGATCGCTAAAAGCGCTCGCTCCAGAATGCAGGAGCAGCTGTTGCTGCTCCTCTGGCTGCATGCACGGCTGGCTTTGCAGCGGCTGCTGCTGCTCGCGCTGCTGCTGTGTCAAAAACAGACCCCCCTGTGCCTCGATGCCTTCAGCACCTGGAGACGCAGGAGGCGTTGCAGCAGGAGGGGTGCCAAAGACAGCAGCGGCTCGTCCTCCTCTGCTGGAACGAACTGCTGCCGTCTTTGTGCACTGCGCCCCCATGATTTGCTGCAAGTGCTGCTGCTGCTGCTCTTGCTGCTGCTGCCTTCCTTGCTGTTGCGCTTCGTTGCATGTATGCAAACACACGTGCCTTTTACAGAGCTGCAGCGGCGCCATGCATTGCCGTGCGAAGCCATACGCTGCTGCTGCAAGTGCTCCTGCAATTGCTGGTAGTGAAGAGGCAACAGGGGAAATGCTGCAAGGAGTGGTGCTGCTGCTGCAAGGAGCGGTGCTGCTGCTGCAAGGAGTGGTGCTGCTGCTGCAAGGAGCGGTGCTGCTGCTGCAAGCGAGGCAAGTATTGCTGCAAAGTGCTGCTGCTTCGCAATAGAAGTGTTGACACACAGGCAGCAGGCGCTATGCCAAAAAGGCCTCGCAGAAAGCCGCTCCAGCTACCACCACTGAACCTGATGGGCTGCTGCTGCTCGCTATCCTACACAATTGAAGCTTCTTGGAAAATGAGCATTGCATTGCCAGTGCTGCTCTTCCCAATAGTTCCAGCTGCGCTAGCAGCAGCGGCTTCTGCTGCTGCCGTTTCTTCTTCTTCAGCAGCAGCAGTGGCTTCTGCTGCTGCCGTTTCTTCTTCTCCTACTTCTTCTTCAGCAGCAGCAGTTGCTGCTGCTGTTTCCAGTCTTGCGTCCGGCAATACCGGTTCGTCAAACGTTCCTGCTGCAGCCGACAAACTGGATGCTTCTTCGAGTTGAAGCTGCGCAGTTTCTCATTGCCTTCGCCTCAGTGAGCAGCAGAAGGACTGCTGCTGCAGCAGCAGCAGCAGCACCAGCGGCTTCCAATTTTACTTGAAATCCTTCGGGAAGAGTGCGCTTCACGCCGTTTCTCGAGCAAATTTACGGCAACTGTTGCTGCAGCAGTGCAGCACGCGCGGCAACAGCTACTATATGCGATCCGCTTGCTGCTGCTGTGCTTCGCTGCAGCAGCCCTTCAAAGAGCAGGAAGACACTGCAGCTCTTGCAGCAGTAAAAGCTGACAAGGAAGAATCCAGACCCCACGATTTGCTGCTATTTGCTGCTTCTGCCATTGCTGCCGGTTAAGGCGCAGGCAGCAAGCAGCCTCACGAGTAGCAGCAGCAGCTGCAACAGTAGCAGCAGCAGCTGCTGCATCGGCAGCGTGCACTAGCGGCTGCTGCCATTGTTGCTGCGGCAAGAAATAGTATGCTGCTGCTCGACGCCTCTCCAAATGGCCTATTTGCGTCAATATTGGCTTTATTTGGCGGTTTTGGCAGGCGTTCCGGCAGAGGCGACGCGAGCAGCTGCTGTGTCATCGTTAGCTGCACGTTTGCTGCACCGGTCGGTCCTTAGCGCGCAGAGTCGCTCGTAAGGCTTCGATGAATAACGCTTGTCTTGGGGGGTAAATAGATCTTCCACGTCGCGTTTCTGCGGTTGCTGCTGTCGCACAGGATCGAGCAGCGCCTGTTGCTGCTGTTACTGCTGCCGTCACGCCCAAGTAGTCTGTACGGGCTGCCTGCCTGCCTGCCTGCGCTCTACAGCGTGTGGGGTTGCACGCCACGCGAACAGCTGCTACCCGTGCGAAAAAGCACATTGGCATGTCATGCGTCGACTGCTGCACCAGCAGCAGCGCGAGCAGTATTAGCGCAGCGGCGTCTCTGCGCGCATGTCTAGCACGCCACTTCGCAAGACGATACACCCCAATTTCGGAACGAACCGCACGCCTCACAGCAGCAACGCCCTCCGGGAGCAGACGCAACGCCCATTAAAAACGGGGATTATACGCCTCAATCGAGCTTACACGGAGAGGCAGCACTCAGCTGCCCATGAGCAGAACACTCTGAGCACTTGCTGCTGCCGCTGCACTGCCAGGGAGGAGATTATACAGCCATCATGGGGAGGCAATATAGGGATTCTCCCTTCGACCTGAAGAAGATGCTGCTGCTGAAGATGCTGCTGCTGATCTTGAGCAGCTCCAGCATGCAGCTACTGCCTGTTGGAGGGAGAGCACTACTGCCAGCAGCCGCTGAGCTGTACAGCGAGGTGTTACTCACAGAGCCGCTGCGATCGCGAAATCTCTTTTTTGCCCATTTCGACATCCGCCTCAGATCTCGTTCTCTGGGTATGCGTCTTTCTCAGCTTGCTTCCCCTGCGAACTGCCTTCAGGTGTTTGCTTGCAATGTAGCTTGTGAGAGTGTCATACGCTCGCTGTCGCGCATGCAGGTCATAGCCTTTCTGCACTTGAAGAGCATGCAGACATGTTTCCCCTAGGCATCGGACGCCTCCTCAACACACACCAGCTGCTGCTGCAGCCAGAGCACCAGCAGGAGAGCGGCTCATTGCTGCTGCAGCAGCAAGAGAAGAATCCTCCCGTATACCACCAACAAATACCCCAACATAAACTGCCTCACGCGTATTCCTTCTTCGATTTGTCTTTGAGCCAAGGGAGGTGGAATGAAGCAGTATGGGGAGCTCCCACTGCTGCAGTAAAGCCTCCAGGGATACTTCTACGCACAGGCATATCGCAGCACCCTGATTACAATCAGCAGAGGTATGTATATATATATATATATATATATATATATATATATATATATATATATATATACAACTAGAGGGAGAGGCTGCTGCGGCTTTTCTATCCCTCGCTATCTCTCTTTCCCTCTCTTGCTCTCCTTTTTTCCCCTCTCTTGCTCTCTTTTTCTTTTCCTCTCTTGTTCTCTTTTTCATTTCCTCTCTTGCTCTGTATTTTTCCCTCTCTTGCACTCTCTTTCTTTTCCTCTATCTCCATTATGCGCACTGAATGTTTGGAGGTGCTGTTTCTACCTCGGATGCGAAGGTGTCCCCTGAGTTGAGTGTTTTTCTGCGGTTGTAAATGTATGTGCATGTGAAAGTGTATGTGTACGTGTATGTGTAAGTGTATGCATATGTGTATGTGTATGTGTAAGTATATGCGTATGTGTAAGTGTATGTGTAAGTGTATGTGTAAGTATATGCGTATGTGTATGTGTAAGTGTATGCATATGCGTATGTGTAAGTGTATGTGTAAGTGTATGTGTAAGTATATGCGTATGTGTATGTGTATGTGTATGCATATGGGTATGTGTAAGTGCAAGTGTATGTGCATGTGTATGCATATGTGCATGTGTAAGTGTATGTGTAAGTATATGCGTATGTGTATGTCTATGTGTAAGGGTATGCATATGTGTATGCATATGGGTATGTGTATGTCTATGTGTAAGGGTATGCATATGTGTATGCATATGGGTAGGTGTAAGTGTAAGTGTATGTGGATGTGCATGCATATGGGTATGTGTATGTGTATGTGCATGTGTAAGTGTATGTGCGTATGTGCAGTATGCATATGTGTATGCATATGTGCATGTGTACGTGTATGTGCATGTGTAAGGGTATGTGCGTATGTGTAGTATGCATATGTGTATGCATATGGGCATGTGTAAGTGTAGTATGTGCAAATGTATGTGCATGTGAAAGTGTATGTGCATGTACATGTGTATGTGTAGTATGTGTATGCATATGTGTATGTGCATGCATATCTTGTTGCTGCTGCTGCAGGCTCTGGGTACATCTAGTAAACGCGCTAGCAGGACTGACGTGCAGCGGCGTTTCTGTGCTCGCTGGAATCTCAGATGCTGCCCTGACTTTGCCCAGTGCAGCAGCCGCAGCAGCAGGAGGAGGAGCAGCGGCCTCTCCTCTGCCTTCTGGAGAAAGCTCGCGAGCGAAGCCTGGATACAAACAGCGCATCGCTGCCTTCCCTGAAGCAGCAGTCTGTACAGACACCCACAACAATCTGATGCGGCTGCTGCCCTGCAAGCAGCAGGTAAGAAGAGGAATATAATCGTCTGTTTCTGCATCTGCTCCGCTGACTGTTCAAATCCTTGAGCGTTTCTTCCGAGGATTCTTTTTGTAGGCTCCAAGCTCGCTCGCTTGTGCTGCTTCTGTGGGGTTGTGTGCTGCAGTCTGGCCTACTGACGCTGTTACATCCTTATGCCCTTGCAGCGTCTCCGTACAAGTCGTACCGCCTTCGCGCTTCGCCTTTCGCCGCGCAGCCTTCTTCGTCTTCTGCTCCTTTTGCTTCATCTCCTCCGCAGCAGCAGCAGCAAATAGCAGAGCTGCGGCTCGAGCTATCGGTAGTGTTGCGCTTTCCCAATGACGAACCACCCTGTACGTTCTGTGAAGGCCGCTGACACGTGCTGTTGTGATATTATAACGGCAATCGCTGCAGAGATGCTCTCCTTTGAGAGACAGAGAGAGGGACAGACTGACTGACTGACTGGACGCAAGCGAGGCTTCGGAGGAGCCAGTCGCTCTCGGTGGCTGCATGTGTGTGTGTGTGTGTGTGTGTGTGTCGCAGTGCCTTTTTCTCTGGTGAATCTTTTTAGCCAAATTCCCCTGCACGTGTATCCTAAGACTGGCAGGCCGAAGGAGGACATGCTAGAACCCCAACAGGAGGAGGTGCTCGCGCTGCAGAATCCACCAACATTCGCTCGCTGGAAGTGCACTGCTGTCAATCACAGCAAATGGATGCTAAGAATCTTCCACACTAGCGACAACACTACAGCGGCCGTGCGAGCGCAGCAGGTAGCCGCAGCCGCAGGTTTTAGTACGTATGAGGCCTTTTCAACAGGTGCAAATTCCACCCTCCTCGTCTTAGACTTGCAGCAACAGGAAAAAGAGCAACAGCAACAGCAGCAAGAGCAGAAGCAGGAAAAGGAGCAACATCAAGAGCAAACGCAGGAGGAAGAGCATCAAAAACAACAGCAACAGCAGGAGGAGCAGAACGAGCACCATCGCCTCAAAGATTGGCTTGGCCATCGGTGGCGCCTAGCCGAGACACGGGAAAGCCTTCAACTTTCTCGAGGCTTCTCTATGAATCCTGAGGCCCCTTACAGTGACAAGCTTTTTGGTACGTTTAGATTCAAAAGCGTTCCCGCTTGAAAAATACATTGTGTCTCTGTTACGTGTCTTTATGGATCCTTTTCTGCCGCTCCTGCTGCTCTTTCTGCTGCAGGCTCTTATTGGGTGGCCTTTGATAATTGGGGAGACAGGGCAGCTTCTGTAGGCCTCGTGGATTTTCTGCCACACGCTACTCGTCCCCTGATTGCCACCGCTAGGTTCAGTAAGCATCCTTTATCTAGAGGCACTCAGTTGATCGCGCAGCAAGAAGACGAAGGCGAAGATTGCATGGGGGTGGGTGCGACTACGTCTTCTGCATGCGTTTTTCCTGCCGATGGCGCTTCAGCATATACCCGTGGAGGTAGCCTGTGCTTTTTACTCTCTTAGATGCGTCTGTCTGCCTATCTGGCTCGCCGGCCTGCATCAGGCATGCGCTTTTCTGATGCTTTCCTGCATCATGCATGCGCTTTTCTGGTGCTTTCCTGCATCATGCATGCGCTTTTCTGGTGCTTTCCTGCATCATGCATGCGCTTTATTGGTGCTTTCCTGCATCATGCATGCGCTTTATTGGTGCTTTCCTGCATCATGCATGCGCTTTATTGGTGCTTTCCTGCATCATGCATGCGCTTTATTGGTGCTCTCCTGCATCATGCATGCGCTTTATTGGTGCTTTCCTGCATCATGCATGCGCGTTTTTGTTGTTCGTCTGCATCATGCATGCGCTTTTCTGGTGCTTTCCTGCATCATGCGCGACAGGAAGTCAAGGGGCCTTCCGCCATCGCTTCGTCAGGCCTTCGTCTGACATCGCCAGTCCAAGTTTTTTCTCCGTGGGCAGCCTCCGCACGGGCGTCTGACCTTGCAGCTGTGGGGGAGTCTGCGTTGGCGACGGACGTTGCTGCTGCGGAGGCGGAGGGCGGCTACGGAGCTTTGGATCTCTGGTGGATGCCTTGTTGGCTACGCATGCGCAGCAGTTTGCTCCCTGCAGCCTTGGCGGCAAAGGAGAAGGAAGCTGCTTCCCTGCTTCTCCCCTCAGCTTCTTTGGAAGGCCGTCTGCACGTGCCTGCGCACTGCAGGGTAGCACTTTCGCTGCCGCTGCGGCTGCTGATGCAGCAGCCGCAGCTGCTGCATCCGAATCCTCAGGGAGGCCTCTCTGTGGGCTCTGCCTTTGCTGCAGTGCCGGTTCGTTTTTAGGGCGAAAGTCGTCGCAGATCCTCCGCATGCAGCCGATGCTTGTTGCCTCTGCGCATGCAACTCTGCCTTCCCCTCCACGACCCTTAGCAGTCCTGCCGCTGGAACCAGCGGCAGCGGCAGCTGCAGCAGCTGCACCCTTTTCCCCCACTCCACTCCACATCATTCCACTCCATATCGGCCGGACTGAGACTGGCGATGCCTTCCCCGTGTGTTTTTCTGGGAGCTTTATGTGCAGTGGATGTTCATGCTCCGTCTTTGCTGCTGCAGAGGCGGCGTTCCTTCACATGGCCACCCCCCGCAGACGTCTTGGGAAGCACTGCGACCTCCTGCTCGACAGCTGCCAGCGTGCCTTGCAGCGTACTCAGCTCTCCATCCTCCGCTACTACGTCGACAGCCGACAAGGAGAAGCAGCAACAAGTGCTTGAAGCCTTCCTTGGCTTCGAAGAGTGAGCACGCACGCGCCTGTGGGCTGCTGCTGCTCAGTGTGCTTCTCATCAACCTGCTGCTGCTCAACGTGCTGCTGCTGCTTAATGCGCTGCTTCTGATCAACATGCTGCTGCTCGACGTTTGCTGGTTCTCAATGTGCTGCTTCTGATCAACCTGCTGCTGCTGCTCAATGTGCTGCTTCTGATCAACATGCTGCTGCTCGACGTTTGCTGGTTCTCGCGATAAACATCGGGAAATCGTTTATTGGGAATCGCTGCTGCTGCTCTGCTTGCATGCGCAGGGAGCTCGAAGAGAGACAGTGGGAATGGCTGGCTAGTGGGGGTGCAAAACTGAAGGTGCCACTGCCAGACTTTGGTAAGCCCTCGAAGCTGCCTTTCCCTTTTTGCAAGCAGGCTCCTTCGTGGTGATGCAAGTTGATCATCGCTTTTGGAAGCCGAGACACCTCTTTTTTTCTCTCTCTCTTTGCTGATCCTATTGTTCTTTCTTCTGTGGAATACAGCGCCTGTTTGTTCTTCTAGCACCTTCATCAACTCGTTTCGTAGGGGGCGCAGGAGCGACCTATGTGCTAGCATCAAGCTCGAATTGTGTATTTTTGTGTATGCATGCATGTATGTGTGTATATATGTATTGGTGTATTTTTGCGTATGTCTCTGTGTGTGTGTGTATGTACGTATGTCTCTGTGTGAATGTGTATGTTTATGTATTTCTGCGCTCCTGCGGTATGCAGATATGCCGTTCAATGTGATTGCCATATCCGGCACAGCTCTGATGATTTTCTTTGGTGCGGTCTTTAGAATTGCCGTGCCTAAACCCCAAGCAGCACACACGCTGTGCTCTGCATGAGCCTTGGAAGGCTTTACATGCAGGGTACTCCACCGAGCTGTTGCCGAAGCGCGTGAGAGCACCCACCTCGCCTCAACGCGCGACACCAGCTGCCGCGGGGGTTTTGCTGCAAGAAGCGCAGCTTCGGCAGGTCTGGATGTGTTTTTGCCGAAAGCGGCAGGGGAGGGAAAGGGAGGGGTGGTTTTTTTTCTACCGCTGGACGGCTTGCAGGCTGTTAGCGCACTGAACAGGGCAGCCATGCATCAGCCAGCGGAGCGAACGCCGTGGGAGCAGCACCACGGAAGAGGGAGCCAAAAAGCGACAAAGAAAGCGGTGGGAAAAACGTAGGCTCAGCTGCTTTGGCGGCTTGCATGTCTGCCTGCCGCTTCAGAGGGAGTCACTTCGCGCGCGACTGCGTCTTCGGGGGCACACAGCTACCGGGTTCCACAGAAACATCAGCAGCCGTGTGAAGGCGGTGAGCTGTTTGGTGCAACAGTCATCCAGTGGTGCTGCTGCTTCTGCAGCGGGGCATTTCGTTCCCGCCTCTAAATCAACAAAGGCGTCTTCAGAGGGAGGCCTCTTTTGCTGTTGCTGGGGGTTCGGCGAATCGCTGCAGCCGACGGTGAGGACTTGTGGCGAACTGAGCTCTGCGGCTAGCGAAGGCAGAGATTCGGCATCGGACGTTTGCTGCTGCTGCAGCTGCTGCTGTGAGAGGTGCATGCGGAGAAGGCGTGGAGACGACACAGGCAGCACTGGAAGGCTCCTGCTGCTCCCTGCATGACAGGAGGGGGTATCTTTTAAAAGCGGCTCTTCCGCAGAGACGCCTGACGCGTTATCCTCTATGCAACTGTCAGAGACACCCCGCTGTGGCTGTTTCAGCAGCTTTTGCCGCTGATGTTGCTTGCGGGGAGAAAGCGTGGCGGTATGGGCTGCTGCTGCTCTGAGTTGCTGTCGGAGGAGCAGCACTTCGTCTTGTAGTTTGCGTGCAGAGTCTGCGCATGCCTCTCGAGATCTCTGTAGCGCCTTGAGTTCAGTCTTGAAGGCCTCCCTCTCGCTAGTTAGCTTCTTTGCCCACTCTAGTGCTGCATCGGCGCGCTGCGATCGAGCCGTCAGCTGCTCTTTCTCGGCCTGTTGCTGGAGGGCTGCATGCGCCCGCAAAAGAGTTTCCCTTTCTTGACGCAGCCTCTGTTCTCTCTCACGCAGCTTCTCCGACTCCGCTGCTGCCTGCTGCAGTGCGGCTTCGCGCTGCTGCAGCAGCTGCTGCTGCAACGCTGACTCCTGCTGCTGAGCACGTAGTTGCTTCTGAAGGAAGGCCAGCTGCTGCCTGAGGCTCGCGGCCTGTTGCTCAAGGGCCTGCTGAGCTTCCCACTCCTGCTGCTCCCGCTGCTCTTGCAGCTTGCGAAACACCTGAAACCGAATGCTGTCCTTGTGGCACAAGGAGTCGGTAGGGGGTCCGTGCGCTTCCTTCTTCGAGCCCTCTGCTGAAGGTGGCGGAAACGTGCTCTGGAAATGGCAATGCAACTGCGTCAAGCGACACCCACGCGGTGAACTTGCGCTCGACTGCGAGGTTTCCGTGGCCTCTTCTGCATCAGCCCCTGCGCGGCCAGAAGCGCAGGTGTCTCCTGCAATGGAGCAACCCGAGGGCCTATTCCGGCTTGCAGAGAGGCTCTCTCCTAAATGTTTGAGGCTCTGAGGGGCAGCCAGTGCCGCCTCCTCGCCTCCGAACGACAGCCCTCGCACGAGGCGAGCTCCAGCCTCCGACGACGGGGGAGTTGCCGCAGCTGCGGGCATCCCCGTTGGTGTCGGGTCTGCCGGAGGAGCTCTTAGAGGCAACGCTGGGGATATCTCGTAGGTAGCCATGATGCTGTGTTCACAGCGAGGGAAGGCGGCGTCTTATACGCCTCCTCAGAACAGATGCAGTCCCTACGGCGGTTACCTGCAATTAAGGGGCCACTCTGTATGCCTGATGCATCAAGGTCGCTGGCTCTTTTCAAGGAGAGAGCTTGTTTCAACATGAATGGCCACTTCGCGTCGGAAGGTGTTGCCTTCCGACGAGCAGCTTGGCGGACCTGCTTTTACAGCTGCGTAGGCGCAGTGCGCTGGATTTTTGTATGCGTTTTAGCTTCAACGCGTCAAATCTCAGGGCCTAGGTGAAACGAAAGGGCCCAGAGGCGAAGCAGTGCCAGCAAGGACACACAGCAGCACGGCGCAGGGACGATTGCCGCTGTTTTCTGTGTGCAGTCGAATTCACACAGTGCGCGCCTCCGACCCCAGGGTAAATATGGAAGTGTGGAACTGATGATCTGGTGCGCAAATATATTTAGCGAGGATTAACAGAGTCGCCTTAGCGTAGAGGGCGACACCAGGGACTGATGCCTCCGACCGCAGGCCCCTTCGGCAGCCTCGGTACGGACGCCGGTCAGTGTTTGATGAGGTATCTGCTTGAATCTGCTAGCTATCACGGTCTCCTTCTAAGATACCAACTCTATATGTTTTCTTTTTCTTGTGGTAAAGGCCAGCCGGCTTCCTTTCACTTCTTCTTAACCAGCGGCCAGAGCCGCCTGCATCAGTGATGCGGGTTACTTGTATGCGAAACCTTAGCACTCTGCCCAGGGCCCCCCTGTATCCCTTCTGCTAGAAACCAGCTCCGACGCACTTTTAGAACCTACGGCCGATTTAAATATATAGTGTTTGTGATTTTCGCGGAACGGGTTCCCTTGTATGCGCTTGCTTGTGCTGCATCCACAGCGCGCATTCGTATGGCCTAGACCAAACCAGTCAGTCATTGCGCTGTGGTGAGCGCTGGCTCCTTGTACCTCATGAGGTCTTCTGGCATAACTTGTGCGCAGATTTAGGGCTGGCGAATTTCACGGTACAGGTGGGAGACCGCATCGGCCGTAACAGCAACATGGCACTGCTCGCTTGCTGATTGGATTGAAGCAACTTCCCGTATGTTGCCTAGAGGAAACCCTGACAGCGGATTCGAATGCTGTGCCTTTCTTGACCCATAGTAGGACGGAGGAGCAGGCTTCTGGTGCAGTTCAAGCGTCCCTTTCCTGTACCGCAGCCTTTCTCTCCCGTTTCCCTCCCCTACAGGGATTGCAGGCATCAGTGCACATTAACCCCAAGAAGGGGCACTCTTAGAATGGCCTTTCTTTCGTCCAGCGAGAGAGAAAACAGCACTGACTCCGATAGTCGAGCATCTGACTGGAGTCCTCGGCATTGTAGATCTAACACGTGTACCACGGGCAGCGGCCGCATGAGGCTGTCTCTCCTCCTCCCCTGGATTTCCCACTTGGAGCCGTCACTTGACGCTCCTCAACGCGTGTCTAATGCCGACACGCTTGAGGACAAACTCGAGTGGAGGACGCCAGCAGGCGACCCGGGCTTGACGATAGCAACTGGCTGCAGTATGATATTTCTTGCCGCCGTTTTCGTAGCTGTCCAGCTCTATGCAATGTGTATTTCGAAGCTGATGCCGAACTTGGGCATCTGGTGGCTCGATGCTATAAAGGAAGACTGGAATTACTGCGTCTTCTTGCCAATTGGGTTCGGCACCTCTGCCCTCTTCGTGTACTGGAACTGGGTGGCGCTTAAGGTATTTAGAAATTCTTAAATCAGACAACCCGACTCTTAAGAAGTGTCTTTCCATGGGTCTCATCGGCAAAAGAGGAGTAGGCTGTCATGCTCCTTCGACCCCCTATGTTAACCCACTTTGACGAAGCCGCAGCTCGTTCCTTCGATATTTTGGAAAAATTGTCTTATGAGGGAGAAAGGGACAACAAACTATATATTTTTGTTTTCGTATCGCTGGGTGCTCTTAAAGTGCAACTCCAGCACTGCCTTTCGTAGATTTGTCATTTCTTGTCCATAATAATCATTCATTCACGCTAACAGAACACGTTGTGTGTGCTTGGGGAGCGGGGCAATGCAGTGTTCTCCGCTGGAATTTTCCAGCGGCGCAGCTTTTTATCATGTGAAACCGTCTCATGTATCACTTCAAGAGCTGCTTGTACACCCCAGAGAGAAGCGCTTCTACCTTCCAAACAGTATGCCTGGAAACAGCGCGAAAAGACTTACATAATTTGAACTTGTGTTCGAAACACACCGCCTAACATTTTCTCATTAGTGGTGTATCGCGGTTTTCGATTCAATCTTCCCAAGCGTGTGTTTTGCCCATGGAATCCATGGGGGCTTCTGGCCCCAGGCGGCCATGGACATTGTTTTATGTTCAGGGGAAAGGCCGCGAGTACTGCACTGCAGAAAGAAGAATTCAGCAGTCGCATTCCCTACCTCTCGCTCAGTCTGCTGCTCGCACAATCACCCAACAGATGCCCCTACTTCCCGTATCCAAGCAAGACCTGGGCAGGCTACCAGGTGCAATATTTTCCCAGTTTTCGCTGTGTGCGGGCTTTTGACGGTTTCCCTTCATTTCACTAGCACCACCCCCTGCCATTGAGGTGCCAAGGGGGGCTTATTATGATGCGGATTTCTCGTATACCTTCCCATCCACGACCACGTTTCGATACACGACTTTCACTCACATCGGCCGGTATGGCGACAGCAAAGTCCACTTCCTCACAGCACAATAGAGGGTTTCAAGTTGAGCCCTACTCAGCCCTAAGCTCCCGATTTACCTTCGAGATGCAACACAGGTTGCGCGCGTGTTCACCGTAAGCTGCGCCTTATTGGAATCGTCTATTAGCAATATGGCCGTCTACATTCACTGGACAGATGCAAGCGAAAAATCGCGCAGCTGCCTGCCCATTTCCTGGCTCCTCTGCTCTAATTCTTATATCTGAAAAAGGACCTAGAGGTCTTAAAGCGTGCCAAGCAGCAGCTGCAGTGCTTCGTGCGAGTTGTGGAACTTGCATGGGGCGTCTCGAGGTACATTCAGAACCGTTTTGTTAATGAGTGAAAACGCACGGCTGTTTCTTGTGCCCACAGCACTGCAGGGAGTTGGCTGTGCAAGAAATTGAAAAGCCCCAGCTAGCCTGCCTGCTTTCTTCGATCCTTCGTTACCGCCTGTTGCAAGATGGCGAATGGATTCACAGTGGCAATAGCAGGCAGCATATGCTAGACTCATGCGTCCTCGCACAGGATCCTGGCGAGCTGCACACGCGCAGCTACGTGAACTGCCCGGCTTTCAGTTTCGGCGTTCGCGTTTCCACTGTAAATGTTTTACCGGCAAAAGGGGGTATCAAGGTTCACGGGCAAGTGCGCTTAATGCCATTTGTCTATAGGGTGCTACCGCTAAGAAAACATGAAGAAAGGGGCAGAGGGGTTTACTGCCTTCCCCGCCTCGCAGCGCCGGCCACGCTACAAAGCCAACAGGAAGAACCGTTCAGGAGCTCCCCTCTGAAAGCAGCTGAAGACTTCAAGACCTTCTGGTGCAGCAATAACTGACTCCCGAAATCCTGCTTCTGGCCAAGCCTGCAGTACTTCAGGCTATTACAGCATGGCTACAAGCTGCCTGATAAGGCCCTCTGCCGATTTGTTCATGGTAAATGATCCTCCAGCTTCGTCTTCACTCTCGCGCCTTCCCACAGTGAACCCCTATGCCTTCGATGTCAGTTCTGTTCAATGACCACCTCGAACTCTCCTATCCCCATGGTGCGCTTTGTATGTGAAATATTTTTCATCTCCAGGGGCTTGGCTTATCCAGTCTTCATTTCTCATGTTTCAGGATGCTGTTGGCGTGAAGCGCCCTACGAATTGTGAGAGCTGCTGCTTCCTAAACCCCTTGAGCCTAATCCTCCGCTAGTTTTCCGCCGAATTTTTCATTTTTTTATGTGCATTGCCCCCCCAACGCCCCGCTTTTCACGACTTCATTTTCAGGCTACGTGTCTCTTTGCACGCCAAAGACCTGGTGGCGCTGAGAGCGTTCACTTGCATTGCCGCCTGTGAAATTCTGCACACGAGTCGTCTAACGATTACCCTGCCCCCCGGCCTTACTCCCCGGGCTCCAACACACCTACAGGGGACTTTTTTGCCAGCGCTGCTAGTTCCGCCGGAGAGTGGCGAGTCTTCAGCAGCTCTCGAGTTGCAAACAGCTCCTACAGACGCAACCTTTGAGAAGCTGAACGAGCTAGCCAAGAGTCCACGGGAAGCAGACACTCCCGATCGGCTGCTGCCTCCCCCATGTCTCGTTTGCCGTGTCAAGACAGCAGAAGTTGCAAAGACGGCACCCAAGACTTCCGCGCGTCTCTCGGAGTCGCCCGGTGATTCTCTGACGAACGTCCTAAGGACGGAAGACGAAGAAGATTTCGAAAACAAAGCGGAAGAAGAGTACTCCAAGGGTGAAGGAACTAAGGCGACGGAAACAGAGACGCGCGTCCTACCTCCTCCAGCAACGTACGGAAGGACGAGGCTGGCGGAAGCGGCCACCCTCAACAGGCATCGTGCAGCGCAGCAGCAGCAGCAAGCCGATGCATCGATGGCAATTCCCAAGCGCCCCGCGGAGGCTACTAAATTACGTACGCACACTGATAGGCCACATGCACTGCTAACGTTTACATCGACAGCAGGCTCTGCAGCAGCAGCAGCCGCAGCTTGCGCGGAGCTAAAACCAGCGGAGCAGTTCAGCGGCTCAGAGGCTTCCCAACGGCCAGCCGCGGGGGAAACGCACACCCACAAAAAAGGAACAGGGATCGTTGCAAAGAAGCGTAAGGCTCATTCGCTGCAGCCGGTACAGCGGCGATTGCTACAAGCGCAACAAGGAAGGGCGGTAAAGCAGCCCCAGACGCTGCAGGAGATCCTGTTGTCAGATGATGCATCCCCATCTGCGCCTACCGTTCCTGCCGTGACGGCACGTGCAGAGAAGCTGCCTCCAGCTGCCACCTGCCCTTCAAAAAAGAAAAGAAAACGCCCTGCCTTGCAGCCTTAGACCCTTTGACAATGCTTCAAGAGGCCACTGCTGTGTTGTTTCCCACAGGCAGCCGTGTCTGCCGCCAGTCTTCCCACCCCACCCCTCCCCTTTCCCACCGCCTGCTATGCCGATGCCACTTGCGTTTGCGCATAGTGCTCGAGCTCGCGAAGGCAGTTTCGGATGTCGGAGGCCTCTTTTCGAACTGTTTCCGAAAACACTTCGGGTGTCTCTGCAGCGAAAGCGCTTGTCACGAGGCCCTTGAGCTTCTTAAGAGCGCAGTCTCTGCCCGCGTCGGCTCCCACAAGAGCCCCCACGCTCCTCCGCTTTTCTCTTTTCTCGGCAGCCTCGAGCTGCTGACTCATGGTCACAGCTCTCTGCGTAATGGCATCTGGCAGTCCGGCGAACTGGGCAACGTGAATGCCGTAAGACTGATCAGCGTGGCCTTCTTGCAGGTTGTACAAGAAGGTAATCCGCTGCTTCTCCTTGCACACTGCCGCCTTCACATGATAGTTTCGGACGCCTTGCACCGCCCCCTCCAGCGCCGACAGTTCCAGAAAATGCGTCGCAAAGAGCGTGAAACAGCGCGCGCGTTCCACCAGGTCCTTCGCTATCCCCCACGCAAGGCCAAACCCCTAAGCAGCAACACAAGGCAGTGCCATGTCCACGAGCTTACAGCAAAGCCGCGTAGGCGCTCCACACAAACGACAAAGCCTTCACATGCCTTCCCAACAACCTCCCCGAGTTTCACAACGTGCGCGCATGCGCGCAAAACAGTGCGCCGGCCGCAGGTCTTCTAGCGCATGCATGCGCTCTGAAGACTCAGTCCCAAGGGGAAACCAGTGCAGATGCGGCAACGCCACCACGAGAAACACAAACGCAGCAACAAGAGAAACAAACAGGAAGAGGAACAGCAACATGAGAAACAATAACAGCAACATGAGAAACAACGGTAAGAGAAACAATTACCGTAACACGAGAAACAATTACAGCAACATGAGAAACAATAACGGAAACAAGAGAAACAATTACAGTAACACGAGAAACAATAACGGCAACAAGAGAAACAACAACAGTAACAAGAGAAACAATTACAGTAACACGAGAAACAATTACAGTAACAAGAGAAAAAACAGTAACACGAGAAACAATAACAGCTACACGAGAAACAATTACCGTAACACGAGAAACAATTACAGCAACATGAGAAACAATTACAGTAACACGAGAAACAATTACAGTAACAAGAGAAACAGTAACAGTAATACGAGGGACAATTACAGTAACACGAGAACAATTACAGTAACACGAGAAACGACGCCAAGAAAAACAATAACACGAGCAGTAACGCTCATAGCAAAGACACAACGCAAATAGTAGCAACAACAACAACAGCTGTGTATCGGCAGAACCCCATGTGTTTTCTGACCTCATAGGTGGACGTGCCTCTGCCCAGCTCATCAACGATCACCAAACTTTGAGGTCCTGCAGTCCTGAGAATAGCGCTGGCTTCTACCATCTCTGCGAGGAACGTGCTGACTCCCCGAAGCTGCAGATCGGAGGCGCCAACGCGGCACATAATTTGCTTGAACACTGGAAGCGTGCAAGACACACAGGGGACAAAGCTCCCCATCTGGGCAAGGAAGACACACAGCGCCACTTGGCGAATGTATGTGCTCTTGCCCCCCATGTTTGGTCCGGTGATGACGTGCAAACGCGCATTCTCTGCGTTCATGATGCATGAATTCGCAATCACCGAAGACTGCTGCACACCCTGCACCTCCAGCAGTGCGTGTCGACACGCCTCCAGCCGCAGCTCGCTGCCTGCAGCAGCGCATCATAAGAAAGCCTTCAACGTTCAACGCTTAGCGTTCAGGAGCTGCCGCGCTGTGGGCGCGAGTGAGAGACAGCCCTAGAGGCGCTCATGGCGTGAGCAGGCAGTCTTGACCCCCTTTTTTCTCCCTCCCGCGGGAGAGGATGGCGCAGGGAGGAAAAGACAGACGAAGCAAAAGCACGCAAACCCGCAGAAAAAGGAAACTCTCTAGATCGTCGAGTCTGCCCTCGGAGGCAGTAGCAGCATCCGCAGCTAGAATAGCGGCAAGGCACGAGAAATTCACCCTCAGGCTCTATGCGCGGTCTCACGTAGACCGCAGGGGCATTAAGTGCTACTGCAGCAAAGGCCCCTAAGACGTCGATGGTTCCCAGCAACTCGGCAAGCTGCTCTGTCAACGGCCAGTACGTCGCTGCCACCTGCCAACAACAAACCGCCCCACACGCCACGAAAAAGGTGCAGTGCGCACTTGGCCAAAGCGCTCATAGAAAAAGCATTTAAAAACGAGCAGATGCAGGGCTAGAAGCTGCTGCACGCGTTGCTGGCTGGCTGTTGTTTTTGCAGGTGTTGTTGTTGTTATTGCTGCAAGTGTTGTTGTTGTTGCAAGTGGTGTTGCCGTTGTTGTTGCAAGTGGTGTTGTTGTTGCAGGTGTTGTTGCAGTTTTGATGCTGTTGCTGGTGCTGCAGTTGTCGAGGCCACGCAGGCAAAGGGCAGCAAGAGCTGTCACATCTAAGCGAAAAGAGAGGCTATACAGCGATGCGTCGACTAACGCACCCGCATGCATGCATAGCCGCAAGCAAACACGCGGAAGGCTCAGAAACGGGCTTTACGGCTCAGCGGCATCCCACCTGCGTAGCTTTTTCCACGAGAGTACTCTGCAACTGCTGATACTCCTCGCACACTTCTCTGTGCTTGGCCGCGAGGAGCTTCACGCGATTCGTTGTGAAGAGCATCTCATTCTTGTTTAGACGCACTTGCTGAAATTCCTTCTTACGGCCCTGTCAGCACACGCCAGACAGAAAAATTACCCGCAGCGTTGTCAGAGGCATCCCCAGGTGCTTCTACCCAAGTCAAAATAAATTCACGTCTTGATGTGCATATTGTTGGTATCTTGCATGTTTGCAAGGTGGCAGATAGCGCTCTCTGAAGCCTGCCCTCAAGACACACGCATGCACTGGAGAGACACCGCAACACCTCGAAGCGTTGCAGCACAAAGGAACTATCTGCTGAGAAGCGTGATCTCGAAGCGCCGTGAGTGTGCGCTGCTGGAGTTGCACCAGAAAACAGACTAGCAAGCTAGCTTCTTCCCCCCACCCCTCTTGTTGCTTCCCCCGCCCTCAGAAAAGTACCAGGACGGCAGGCTGATCTCTCTTGACCACGCGCAGAGCAAAGCCTAAGGTGGGATCCTCAATCAACTTCACTGCATCCCCCTCCCGCCTTCTGGGAAGATCAAGAAGCTCCTCCGCTGCCTGCCTCTCCGCCTGCAGCTTGCAAAGGAGGGCATCACGTCGCTTCAAAGCCTCCCCCATTCTTGGATCAAACCGCTGGGAGATGATGTAGCTGCCCTTCTTCGCCTCCTCGAGATCGATCGAGTGCTCAACGAGCTGAATGAATGGCGCAAAGGCGCACACGATGGCATGCAACTTGTCGTGAATCTCAGTGCGCACTGTGGCAGCGCAAGGACCTGCATACGATCCTAAAGGCCCCTGAAACGCACAGAGAGGCAGCAACACCCCAATACGCCGGTTGAGCCTTGTTTGTAAGCCGCATAGTTACCAGGCAAACACGCATGCACACATATACACGCACATGTATATTTATACATAGGTCATACTCACATTGATATACACACACTTTCACATACACATAAAGGTTATACATGAACACCATAGACGCATACACACATGCATACATTACCTAGAGGCAGTACGGACGTGAATTACTTTCACATAGAGAAATACATTCATACAGACATACATACAGATGAACACAACACATACCCAGACGTAAGCACTGCACATGCATAGATCACACATAACATACACACCTGCATGCACTAAATACATACATATATGCACGCCGGAAAGGATGCACCAGAAGGAGCTAATTGCTGGAAGAAAAATGCTAGCGAAGAAGAGGAGCACAAATACAGGAAATGAAGGGATAGTGTCGAAACAGGAAGGAGACACACAGCGATATGAGGCATATATATGTATATATAGAGAGAGAACGGAGGCTTAGGCCACGATTGGAAAACGCGAGAAAAGAAAACAGCGCGAGAAAGAGCCAATGAGCGTTGCAAGCAAGAGAGGCTAAGGGGCACCACACAGAGGAACTATACGCAACTAGGCCAAAAGACAGCGAAGACGGTAGGAGGACTCACGAGAAGGCTGTTGCATTCGACAACACAATCATACAGCTTTACGAGATCCTCAACGCCAACGCCTAGACGCGCGGAGGAGGGCGGCTTTCTGCGTTCGTCGCATCAACACGCAGAAGCATGCAGCCCCAAAACGTCCGTTTCGCAAGACACCCCCGTAAAAAGCACACCGCGCATGCGTTTCCTTCGCCGTCTTCCTGCACCAGCAGCCTTAGAGCGTGACACAAGCAAGCAAGGAAGACGAGAACAAAGCAAGAAAACAGCCTGCGGGGAGCATCAGGAGGGAGCAGCAGCTAACAGATCGGCAATCGCACGTTGAGGCGCCTTCCTTGGCTGCCTGGACAGCCGCGTGGATCCTGTGAAGCTTTGTTGACAGCCTGTCTAACTCTGCAACGTGCTTGAAATGACGCTGGAAGACATCACGACGGAAGACTTCCTGCGTTGCACACACCGCCACTTGTGGAGTGCGCTCTAAAAGTTCTAGTTGCATGCAGTTCCGAGAGGAGGCGAGCGAATCTCTCGCAGCTCTTGAAGCCTTCCCCAAAGAAATCCAACACGGAGGAGGGAGGTGAAGAGGGGCATCAGACAGAGATAGAGAGAGATAGAGAGAGAAAGAGAAGAAGGGGGAAAGAGAGGGAAGGGCAGGCGTTGGCAAGGTCGTTATGGTGGCCTTCTGGGGTGTTCGGTGTATATGTGTACGTATATATGTATATATATGTATGTATAACTGTATGTATGTATATATATGTATGTATAACTGTATGTATATATATATATATGTATGTATAACTGTATGTATGTATATATATGTATGTATAACTGTATGTATATGTATGTATGTATAACTGTATGTATGTATATATATGTATGTATAACTGTATGTATGTATATATATGTATGTATGACTGTATGTATATATATATGTATGTATAACTGTATGTATATATATGCATGTATAACTGTATGTATGTATGTATATGTGTGTATAACTGTATGTATATATGTGTATGTATAACTGTATGTATGTATATGTATGTATAACTGTATGTATGTATATATATGTATGTATAACTGTATGTATGTATATATATGTATGTATAACTGTATGTATGTATATATATGTATGTATGACTGTATGTATGTATATATATGTATGTATGACTGTATGTATATATATGTATGTATAACTGTATGTATGTATATATATATGTATGTATAACTGTATGTATGTATATATATGTATGTATAACTGTATGTATATATATGTATGTATAACTGTATGTATGTATATATATGTATGTATAACTGTATGTATGTATATATATGTATGTATGACTGTATGTATATATATATGTATGTATAACTGTATGTATATATATGTATGTATAACTGTATGTATGTATGTATATGTGTGTATAACTGTATGTATGTATATATATATGTATGTATAACTGTATGTATATATATGTATGTATAACTGTATGTATGTATATATATGTATGTATAACTGTATGTATATATATGTATGTATAACTGTATGTATGTATATATATGTATGTATAACTGTATGTATGTATATATATATGCATGTATAAATGTATGTATGTATATATATGTATATATGACTGTATGTATATACATGTATGTATATATATGTATGTATATATATGTATATGTATGTATAACTGTATGTATGTATGTGTATGTGTGTCGGGATAAGGGGGGAGGGAGGCTTTCAAAAAGAAGTTTGCGTCTTCTCCTTCCTTGCCTGCATGAAGGCCTCGACAATATCGTGCCTCTTTCGAATAGCGTCTGCATCTACCAGGGGCTGTGAAATGAATAAGTGCAGCCGTCGAGCTCCCAGAGAAGAGCAGCAGCGTCGCGAGAAAAGCCCGAACACAGACATAGCGCAGAGACCTCCATTGCTTGCAGCTGCTGCCGCTGCTGCAGAAGCTGCTGCCGCAGCGCCTGCAGCACAAAGGGAAGAGTCTCGAGGCGGGGAGTCTGCAGGGGCGAAACGGCTAGCTTGCGATGTGGCTAGGAGGGAGGGGAAGCGGTGAGCTCTCAGACGCACTCAGTTTATCTTTGGCCGCTGCATGCGCCTCCCCATACTTCGAGTTGCACGGGAGGATGCGGGGCTGCAGCAGCTGCTGCTGCTGCTGCGGCAGGAGGTGCAAGGCTGCCGCAGCAGCGGCATCCAGATTGAGGAAAGACGCCACGGGATATGTGTCGAGACTGCATGCGTGACAGAGGGTCTCATCGGACGCCAGCTGCATGCACCACAATGCGCATCCGACAAGCATCATGGAGATCCTCCTCATGCCTGCAGCAGGGCATGGCAGCGGCAGCTAGCCACTTGCAGGCACACACGGTGCAGAGAGCTTTCTTCCCGAGATCTCGTCGAAAGGCTCACACTCCAGTACGAGATGAGGGCAGCAAGGGCGGAACACGCCGTTTCCAAGCGCAACTCCCTGGCAGCCGCAGGCTTCAGAGCCGCAGAAGGCATCAAAAAGGCGAGATCCTGATTCAAAGTAGCCGCTAAAATAAATATACAGATAGGTAGGTTGGTAGGTATAGGCAGGCATACATACGCACACACACACATGCACACACACACACACGCATACATGAATACATATATATATATATATATATATATATATATATATATATCACATGTATCCTCTGTACGATGCCTGCCATGATTCCTTCTGGGGGGAAAGCCTGCTGCTATCGCCAGAAGAAATCCCGACGTGGCAGCGGGGCGAAGAGAAGATGCAGAAAAGGAGGCAGGGAAGGACAGAAGGGAGCCAGCCATAACAGCAGCAGAGCGGAAATCTGCAGCGTGCTGCAGAGCCAGCGGAAACACCTTACTTGAAAACAGCGTCCGCTTCGCCTCGAGCAGCTCAGCCCCTACTGCATGCACAACGTACGGCAGACGCCTTTGCCAAGGGGCAGTGTCTCCCGAAGGCACCAAAACAGAGACGGCACCAACCTGCACGGAGACATTTCCAGCACAGCACTATGCACAGCTTCATGCCGGGAGGCCTAAAACAGCAGCCTTTAGAGGGTTTGTTTGCAGGTGTGCTCGGAGTTTCTCCCCAAAGCATTGGCAGTAGTTGTTACTCGCACCAGACGCAGCGACAGCCTGTAGGAGGGGCTGCGCATTCTATGGACTCTCCGCTGTATGTATGTGCACCCTCTGCCTCGCCTGACCATCCCCCCCCCTTCCACCCCTCCTAAGCAGATTCTCTTCCCTCTCCCCATGCAGAGCGTCGTTCAGCTCTGCGAAAGGATCAGAGAAGCACGTCAGGCGATGCGGTAAAGGGCATACACGGGAGAGTGCCTACGGGTGCCCTGCCGTGTACGCCCTTTCCCCGCGCATTGCGTTTCGAGCTACCTGCATGAGGATAGCCTCGATGGACGTCAAGTGGCTGTCACTGGAAAGCTCAACGACGTGGAGGGAGGGGCGGCGAGGGTCGAAGACTGCCAGTCCCACGCGAAGGCCAGAACCTGATGGCTGAGGTCGTGCATTAACGGCGCACAAGACCGCCTCATTGCAGCTTGTCGAATCATCTTGCGCCGCGAAAGGCGAATCTGAGGAGGGGGTGAGGGACTGCATGGAACGTACGAGGCGGTACGCAGTGTATGAGCGAATGCTCGCTTACACACAGGGAAAACCTTTGCTATATGTATACGTATATACGTATGTGTATGCACCAGTCAAACAGGAAGAAGGAATCGCGCTTCGGATATTGTGAAAAAACTGCCTATAAGCCAGTGGAATCCCCAGGGCTTCGAGCTCCTGGCGCTCAGTTGGATTTGTGTGTTTCCACACAGTCCCAGCACGGGGAGGCCAACAACCGGGTGGTTGTGAACTAAGGCTGTCTTCTTTCAATGAGGGAATATTCAGATTAGGCCTCCTGAATGCGTTAAAGGGTATTTTGCCATGCTTAAATGCATGCTTCTCGAAATTACAGTGTGTTTTAGACATAAGCTTCTCTCTACTTGGAGAGAGCAATTCGCCGTGGGGGGGGCCACGCATGCGTGAATGCGTGAGCCCCCACTGCAGCCAAATAACGAAGGGGAAAGCGCCGAAATTACTTTTTTCGTTCCTGCAGTGTGCTGCTCTCTGACTTCTTTCCCTTCAGAGATACCAACCGCGATTGGTGCCGAACCTACCTGCGCTGGTGTCTTCCTGGGCAGCTTGCACGAGCCTACAACCGGAGCCGTGTAACACTGCTCGAAACACTTTACGACGCTCCCTGGTTTAAGCCTGTAGTACGAGCTTTGAGCTCTACTGGGCAGCGCTTGCGGGACGCCCTAGCGGTAGATGCAATTTCCCTAGCCGAGCCACACAAGTAGGTGTCCTTTCTACTCTGCTAAAGGGAAAGTGTAGCCTGCAGAACGACAGCAACGAAATGCAGGATAGGACGTGACGCGCAACAAATGATGCTCAGTGAAGTCCAACGGGGCGCGTTCCCCCTTCCTTCTAGCGTGGCTCTCACCCTGAAGAACCCTGCACACCGAATAACTTCGATCAGAGTTCTACTATGTTTAGGCGGTCCAAGACCTAGCAAATGGCATAGCGAACAGTAGTCCCCATTTATAAGCATCGCACGACAGCAACACTAAAGTTGTTCTTCTGAGCTGCCTCAATGTTTGCAATTTGCCCCCATCGCCCACCCCCACCCCCACCCCTCGTGGCTTATAGACCCCCCAGCCGATGCTTCTAATCAAAGCATTGCGGGTGGAGTGGAAAGTGCCTCTCCGCGCAAGTTGTTTTTTTTCCTTTGACAGAAAGAGAGAGACGGACACCCGATGTGTAGCTCCGCTAGGAAAGTTGCGTATACCACTATCCCCAGTGCTTCGCTCGCACCATTTTCCCATCCTATTCCATGCGCACCCCCTCTCACTCTCCTCTATACCTCAAACGAATGGGGAGAATCCCGCCCGATCGCCACTACCCGGCCGCCAGAAACGCGAAAAACACTGCACCAAAACTTTTGGCCTGGCTCGCTCCACATTGCATTTCCGTCTTTGCCTTGAGATACCCCAGGCCCCAAGCAAACCCTTATCACCCCTAGCCAGCCCCCCACCTTTTGATGGAAGTGTTGAGGAGGCCGATCTCCAGGCTACCAGGGTACAGAGCGGTAACATCCCACGAATTAGACTTTGTGGATATTGCCGTCGCGGACCACTTATCGCCTGCCGCGCCTCTCCTGCGTTGAATGTGATCGCTCGACAGCGTATGCTAAAAAACAGCGACCCCCCATATCTGCCAGCCCTACGCGACAGCAACCGCTGCCGCCGCTAGCATTTCTCCTGCTGCCGTTGGTGCTGTGTCTACAACCACCAACATGCATGCAAAAGGGCTCCTTCATGGGCAGCGCAGGGACGCTTCGCACTGCGTTGCCCAAGAACCTTGGCAAGTTCCAGCGGCAACGCGCACCAGCACGCGCTCGTCACACAACGCCTCCTGCAGCAGCAGCATCACCTGCAGTCGCACCGGAAACAGCCAAAGAAGACGCAGAAACGTCCACCACAAGCGCCGCGGGGACGCGCCAAAGGGTATGCAAAAAATCCATCAAGCAAATTTGTAGAGCCCCCAGCCTATCCTATGCAAAAATCGTCCTGCTAAGATTACATCGCTTACCTGCGGGACTGCCTGCCGCAGCTTGTCGCACTGACTGCATCGCAGTGCCAGCCACCGAAGTGCCTCAAGAGACAGCAGCCGCAGTAGAGGGCGCCTCTCGCACAAAGCCAGCAGTAGCAGTGCATACAGAAGCAGGAAACCGTGCTGCTGAGGAAAGCAGAAGCCCTCTTCCAGATGCGAAGTAAAATGTGTACGACGCTTCGATACAGACTGGGTCTGCTGCTGCAACAGCCGCAGCAGCAGCAGCAGCCAAGATGCAGTAAACCCCTCTGTTAAAGAGAACAGGAATGCTGCTGCTGCCTCCGTCACAAGGCCCGTCTGCCGCTGCCCATGCTCATCCTCTGCTGCTGCTTCACTTGCCGTAAATGAACTTGTGGCGGCAGGAGGTGTGCTCTGCCGCTCCGGCTGCTGCTGCTGCTGCTGCTCCCCGTAAACTGGAGGAAAAGCGATTGGGAAGCCCGCTGCAGCAGCGATCGTAACGGCAGCGGCAGCGGTGCCTGCAGGCATGTGCTGCCTGCGTCGTACGAAGGTGTGAATTAGGTGCTGCTGCTGCACGAAGAAGCAGCATCCCCAGCCAATAACCAGCTCAAGCAGTCCGAGGGCCCCAGTGGATGTCACGTGTGGCTCGGCTTGAATGAGTTCTTCCAAGCCGCTCGTGCTGCTGATGGAGGACGCACAGGCCGCGGTAAGGCAGCTCATCAGAGGCAAGAAGGCTGCAATGTCGTGCTGCTGCTGCTGCCAAGTCTGCGCTTGGGGTTGCTGCTCGGAAGCCAGTGCATAAAGTACATGAATGCCTCCGTATGGAGGCTCCCAAAGGCGCTTTTCCTCGTCTTCTGCTGCAGCTGCTGACAAGGCGGAGGCAGCCAGAGCCGCAGCGACAGTGGCTGCAGCGGCAGCTGTACAGCGAGGGTGCAGTACCTCAAGACAGAAGCGAGCGGCGGCTGCCCGCTTCACGTGTATCTGCCCCTCAGCGAACGGCTGCTGCAGCGGCTGCAGTTGCAGCTGCTGCACGCTGTCACAGCTAGTCCCCCAAGGCCGCCCTTCAGGCACGGCTGCGAATAGCGGCTTCCACGCGTTCGTGGAGCCTTTTGGGCTGCTGGATTTGTTTCTGTCCCTCCACCTGCGAGTGGAGCTGGGAGGCTGCGCGGCTAAAGCGCATTGCAGCAGAACATCTGGTAGCAGCACTCCCACTGCGCGAGCGGCCACCCACTGAGCAGCGCATGAGCAGCCGGAGCTACGCGGAGATCCGCTGGCAGTGTTGCCGTCGCTGCTGCTTCTGCGGCCCCTCGGCTTGGGGTCGAAAGCATGCAGCAGCAGGGATTCTAGTGCGCCTTCGGCGACTTCGTCTCCTCTGGTGCTGCTGTGATTATAACGGCATGCCCACAAGCCGCTGAGTGCAGCACCCTGCAGCAAGCCTGCCGCGCGAGCAGCAAAGGCATTCACGCCTCGTGCATCAGGAGATGCGAGGCTGGACCCCTCGCAGCTGCGGCAACATCTGCATCGGCTGCTGCAACAGCATTCCCTGGTAAGCTCTGCTGCAATGTCGTGAAGCAGGGCCAGCGTTCTGTCGTTGTTGCTTTCCAACCTGAGGCGCTGCACCAGAAGCTGCAGCACTGCCAAGGCATCCCGCTGTAGAACAAGGCTCCTTGCCGCTGTGGGGAGACCTCCTGCTCCCGCGAATGCTGCCGCGCCAGCAGACAGCATGCGGACTACCCGCCGCAGCTGCTCAGGAGGCAATGCGCCGCAGCAAAATAGAACGCACTTCTGCAGAACCTGCTGCTCGATGCATGTGTCCCATCCGCTACTTCCCAACGAGCCACCTGTGCTGCTGACTCGTGGCGGAGCAGCAGCAAGCGCAGCTGGCAGTAGTACAAGGAGTGCCTCCTCATGCAGCGCCTCCTGCAGCAGCGCCCTTGAAAAATCCGCAGTAGCTGCTTGCTGGGGTAGCTGCAGTAGCAGATGATGGACTAGCAACTGAAGCGCGTTTATTATGCCCGCATGGCCCTCTGCTCGCTGCTGCGTCTGCAGCTGCACATGCTGCTCCTGCTGCAGCTCAATATGCGCAACCGTAAGAGCCCTCAGCACGGCCATCAACCTGTTGGTGCCTACTAGCTGCAACAAGCACGCAGCAGGAGTTGGAGTGTCGCGGGGTTGCTGCCGTTGCTGCTGCGTTATTGTCGTGTATATACACAAGGCGCTGGAGAGTGCGTCCACTGCGGAGGCTACGAGGCGTACTTTACCGGCAGCGTCAGAACCGCCAGAAGTCAGCGACCTCTGCTGCTGCAGAAGGCCAACGGCACTGCAAAACGTGTTACACAGTTGTTGCAGCAAAAGCTCGGGGAGTCTTATGGCCAGCCACTTTTGCTGCTGCGCTGACACCGCAGTGGTGTTCCATCGGCCTATGAGGACGCAGCTGCACCCGAATGCAATCTCCGCTGCAGCTTCTGCCGGTAGACACGCGTAAATGGGAAGCTGCGGGTATGCCTGATGCTGGTTCTCGCTGCGCGTGCAGTCTTGAACGCCTTCCGCTGCTCTTGAGACGGCGCTCAAGACTCCCTCCGCGACAAGACGCAGCAACAGCTGCGACTGCTGCTCTGGCTCGTCCTGCAGCTCCAAGGATCCCGTAGTAAGCAGAATCTGCTGCAGCGACCTCACACAACAGGCGTAAGGGCTGCCACCAACTCCCTTTCTTGCCGCATCCTCCACGATACCACGGTCCGTAGCGGTGCTTGCAGCTGCACTTGGCTCGCTGCTGAGGACTTCCGCCAGCGTTGTTGAGCTGCAGAGAAAAGTCGTTCTGCGGTGAAAAGAAGCGGCACACTCCTGCAGCAGCTCCTGCAGCAGGAGGCGCTGCGCGTCCCTCCGATCATCGATGCTCGCATGTGCATCTGCATGAGCTGCTGCTTTGCAGTCTGCCGCTGGCAACGACGGAGGTGGCGGCGCGACAACAAACCCCGAAAGGATAGACAACACGTAAGCGGCTGCTGCTGCCCCTGTTGCGCCCACTACTTCTGCGGAAGCAACCAGGCCCATGAGGCAGAGCAGCAGCATCAAGGCATCAGGGGATTCAGAAGCCAGCGCAGCTCCTCGAAAGAGCAGGAGTTGCAGGAGGAGCTGCAGCAGCTCTTGCAAGCACTCCTGCAGCTCCTGCCGCAGCCGCGGCGTAGCGCCTGCTGACTGCATGCAGCCGCTCCCCTGCGCTGTGCCCAACAGCTGAGAAAGCATCAGCAAGCCGCCCTGTATCTGCATCTTCTCATCGAGACTCAGATCGCTGCCGCTGCCAACGCCTGTGACACCCTGTGCGACTGCGCTTGCGAGCCACGGCAGACTCACCGCAAGCGCAGAAAGGCCACCCTCGGTACATATCTCGTCGCACTTGCTGCTGCGGCTGCTACGATGCGCCTTGTCGGTGTCAGGAGGGGCTCGAGGTGCTGCCGCTGCTGCTGGTTGTTGCGCATGTTCTTCGTTTTCCTGCCGCCGCTGCTGCCACTGCTGCTGCTGCTGCATTTCCGAGACCCCTGCCGTTCGGAGGATCTGCTGCATCAGCGGCAAGCCGGCGAATTTAAGGCAGCAACAGCTACTGACGACGCCTGCCGCCGCCGCTTCCAGCAACAGGTGCAGCATGCACTTGCTCGTGTCGGAGGTTATATGCTGGAGCTGCAGCAACGGGCTAACCAGCGGGAGAAGTAGCTCCTCGGCCTGCTGTACAGACAGCGGCTCTTCGTCTTTCGAGTCCTCCGCACGCTGCTGCGCGCGCCTCAGCACCAGCGCCCAGATGTCTACGCTTTCCAGAGGCAGCAGTTCCTCCGCCTGCTGCTGCTGCAGCTGCAGCAGGAGGGGCCCCAGCTGTAGAGCGGCAGTAGCGGCAGCCGCTGGGGTGTAGCGTGGCAGGCACGCGGCAAGCGAGCCTACCGCCTGTTCCATCACTTTGCTGCCACCGCTCCCACTGCCGCTGCTGTTGTTGCAGTCCTCAATGAGCGACGGAAGGATGTCTGCCAAGAGGCTTAGGACGGGAGGTCCAAAGCGCGACGTCGCACCAGCAGCGTCGTTGAACGCAGCCGTGAGATCCGCCTCTGACAGGCACACAAAGCATGCAAGACACAAAAGAGCGCAGAAACTTGACCGTGGCAGTCCGAAGCACAACATGCAGCACGGCGGCATCCGCCAGACGGTTGCCGGCTCCCATCACGCATGCATGCACGTATGTACAAGGGGCGAGAAAACAGCTTGGAAAGCGCGCACAGGCACCAAAAGAGAGACCAGTTTGCTTCAGAAAGCACCGTATCAGGAAGGGGAACGCACAAAAACACACAAACAAACACAAACAAACAAACAGAAACAGAAACAAACACATACAAACAAACACATACAAACACACACATACAAACACACACACATACAAACACACACACATACAAACAAACACATACAAACACACACACATACAAACAAACACATACAAACACACACACATACATACATACATAGATATGCGGCCACGTGCCAGGAAGAACGCGGGAGGCTGCGTACCGGTTACCAGAGCGGCAGCATTAGGAGGCGGCGTGAATGACACCGGAAAGTATGCCATAAGAAGATCTGCGACGGCTTCTAGCTCGTTTTCGCGCAGCAGCTCTCCGTATGTACACCCCAACTCTTTGATAATTGCGAACAGCAGTAGCAAGCAGCGGGGGTCTCGCTCCCCTTCCAGCTGCCGGCAAATGTCTAGAGCCAGCGGTTCTCGCTCCAGCGCACTCTGCACTGCGTCCACACACTTTTGCAGCAGCAGCAGCAGCAGCTGCAGCAGCTGCTGCCGAGTGGGCTGCGCAAAAGAAGGCGCATGCACCTGCTGCAGCACGCACCGCAGCATGAAGAGCCCGACCGTGCAGTCTTCCGTGCAGAACTCGCGAACGCTATCGGCGAGGGTGTTGTTCCCGTTGCTGGAGCTGATTTTCGGCAGCTGCAGAAGCAGCAGCTCCTGCGAAGAACGGGCGATGGCGAGACAGCAGGCTGCCCCCCCCTCAGTGCCCTGCCAATCCGTGAAATATTTGCTGCTACAGAGCAGCAGCAACTGCCAGAGCGCATCCTCTTCAGCGAGTCTCCCCCCGCCGCTTCCACCCATGCCGCCGCTGCTCGGGGCACTATGGGTAGCGGCCTTGGTGGCTGTGCATGCACTGCTGCTTGCCTTAAGTGGCAACTCTGGCATGCGCTGTAGAATCTGCGCAGGCAGTGTTGCTGCGGCATTTCGGGTGTGCGCAGCCTTAACGTAAGCAGAGCAGTCCTTTGGAGTTGCGACTGCTGCCGCTTCGGCTGCCGCTGTTGCGTCTGTTGCTGTCGTGCCTGGCGCGCTGCTGCACCTCTCGATGCACTTCAGAACTTCCAGAAAAGACACATGTCCCCTATGCAGGTGCAGCAGAAGCGCAGTAAGCGCAGCTTCCTGCACTTGGCTGGTGGCCGCTGATCCTACCACCGTGGAAGAACCAGCGGCAGCAACATCAGGCGAGCAGAGGGAGCGAACGCTCGACGCCGGCTCACTTGGAGACAGGTATGCCGCAACTGCCTCTTCTGGAGTTACCGCATCAAATCCCACATGCTCCTTCGTTGCCTTCTCTCTTGTGGACGCCTCGGCTGCTGGTTTAGCCGCGACTCCGCGTGTTGCCGATGTCGCTCCTGCTTGCGGTGCTGCTGCTGCTGACGCTGATGACTGTCCCGCCGCAGATTCCTGCGCCTGCGCTGCATCGGCAGCAGCAGGAGATGAAGATTTCGCCATGCTTTTCCGTGTAATTCTCTGGGTGAAGGGGGAAGAGCAGCAGCAGGAACAACAGCGGCGGCGGCAGCAGCAGCAGCTACTGCTATTGACGAGCACGTGCAGTGCATTTATCGTAAGGAAGAAGAGCACATATCTTAAAGAAAGAAGACTTAGGCTCTTATGTCTAAGCCAGAAGAGCTACACACACATGACGCAAGCGAAAGCCCCGACCCCTGCCATCTCAGTTGCTGCTCCACGTACTGTATCGTCGATTGAGGGCAGCGGCAGCAGAGACTCAGAGCATGCCCTCTCGTAGCCTCCTTTTTTTTGTTCAAGTGAGGTCAACTGCAGCTACTGAGCCTCAACTACCGGTAATTATAATTAGAAGTATTTGATCGGCAGTCCCAGCAGCGGCCGCCGCTGCCTTCTGGGGCGGCCACTGCTACTGCCGATTTTTGCAAAACTTTCGCCGCCAACAGCACTAATCGCAACCTCTCTCTACAGCTGCAACAGCCGCAGGTGCTGAGCTGCCACAGAGTGGACAACGCGGCGATTTCCACTGTTGTTTCGTTGCCCCCGCTGCTGCGCTGAGGAGCGCGCCAACTGAGGCTCGAGCAGCGGCAGAAACCGCAGAAACCCTCCGTGCAAAGGCAGCTTTCACACCAGCAGCAGCTTCAAGAAGAACATCATCACCAGCGCAAACTGCGCCATGAACAACCTGGACGACACACATTTGTAAGGGCAACTTTCGGACTCCGTAGAGATGAAGCGTTCAATGCAACTCGTCAAGTCGGCGCTGCGAGAACAGCGCATGACCAGCAAATCCAAGAAAATCAAAAAGTCGCAGGAGCATGACCCAACCCCGCATAAACAGGGAAAGCATCGGCAGAATGCCCCCCAGAAACAATCGGAGCAACAGCCCGCGGAACTTCAAGAGGTGCATCGCGTTGCGGACGAATGCAGGCAGGATTCCGTAAGGACCTTTCCGCTGCACATTTTTCAACCCGCATGCTAAACCGTGCTTTTTCTGCCTTGCATCTGCACACTTCTGAATTTGCAGCCGCAAAGCTGGGGTTTTGTCGCGCGTCGTTTGAGCTATGCCTTCGTTGCCGCTGCGTTGCAGTTGCCAGATCTTTGTATGCCTGTCTTCATCTTTGTGGCGTGTCTGCTCCTTTTCGCATGGAGCTGCAGCGCAGCAGTTGAAGGGACGCACCTTACGGGAATAGTGCTGGAAGGTTCAGGAATTTTCCTGTTCACGTTACTGCTCTTTGCATGTTTCCTTTTCATGCATTTTTTGTTCAGCAAAAAGTGCGTTACGTACTGTTTGTGGGGAACCTGCCACTCTCTGCCTCAGCAGACGAAGTCCGGTCCTTTTTTGGCCGTAAACTCCGTAAGGCAATGGATTCCGTAGGCGGAGGCCTATCATACGGACCTTCTAGTTTAGGATGTCTTTTTAGGCGTACAGCTTGCGCCCGAGACAGTTCACGCGTGTTGTTTTCTGAATGGCTTTCTCCTGTATTCTCGCTTTACCCCTGGTATTCTGATGGGCTTAAGAGTTTTCAAGTTTTTCCGTGGTGGACGCAGAATACTGTGCATTGCGATCATTAAGATTCAATGTACTAATGCATGCAATACTGTTTGCCCATGCAGCATCAGTGAGCCAATGTGGACAGCTGACCGCCATGCTGCGAAGACGCCTGTTCTCGTGATAGACGAGTGTAGTCTCTCTTTTTCGTTTATGTGAAGCGCCGTACTGCAATGGCCTGTTTTTGTGTGCTGTTTTCCACCATAGAACTCTTTATAAAGGATGTCCGACTGCTAACCGACAAACAGACGAAAGCACCAAAAGGGTGCGCTTTCGTGGAGTTCAACAACAAAGATGCCCTGCAGGTACTCATTTGCAAATATTTCTTAAAGGCATTGAGTAATAGCATTTGTGGCGTTTCGGCGCACGAGGTTATTTGGGCACTGAAATCGGACAATTCAAAGGGTTGTAGCGATCGACTGTATGATGCATTTCACACGGTTTCGGATCTAACTAACAGTGAGCATTGCACGCCATTATATGTTCGATGCTCACCGTCATTCGTGTTGTCATTACGTCTGCAGATTGCACTGAATTATGACGGACGGACCCTCGGTGAAAGGAGAATCAGAGTCGAACTCACTGCCGGAGGGTGCGGCTTCAGTTGATACTAATCGCACTATTCGATTGCGTGTATTATGCCGTATGGCAGGCAGACTTCTTGACACCAATATATTCCAGCTTTTTACTGTTTAGTCAGGCCTTTTGGTCCGAAACAATGCAGTTACTTCTCATGTGTTTCACGCAGTGTGCTTCTCTGTTGGTTTTCAGTGGCGGGAAGTCGAAGAATAGAATGGAAAAAATCAAGAAGAAGAATGCAGATCTGCGAAAACGCCGGGCAAGTGCTAACTACGTGCCGCAAATCTGTTTGTCTGCGAGGGCCTTATTTTATGCATCAACACGTACAAGCTTGGTTTGATTGAGGGAAGAGGAAGAACATGTGTTTTGGAGGTATTATTCGCGCCTGCTTCTTTGTGCTGCAGGCAGACCTTAAGAAAAAGAAGATAATGCAAGAGGAAACTGACGGTTCCACACAGTCTCCCACATTTGATACACCCAGGAAAAAGCGTCCCGCGAAAATGTGTTTAGAGGGCAAACAGAAACGCAGGAAGTAGACCACTGCAGCACTAATGTTGTTGTTTATGCACTTCAGAAAAGAAAGAACCGAAGCTTTTAGAGAGGGATTTAGGAACACGCAGCACGCTTTCCATGGTCAGTGTCATAGGGCACTGTGCACACAACTCATAGGCTACCTGCGAATCGGAGGCATATGTAGGATGGTCCTTATACCCTCTACTGCAGATTCTCGGTAGCGTTTTTCGTAAACCACAGCTAAGAGCTGTTAAATTCTTCAAGCTGTCGGAGCAGCAGAAGCAAACTCTAATGATGAGCGGCAGAGGACGGTGGAGGGCCAGCCTAGACGCAAATATATAGTAGATCCGTTGCATCTGTCCAGGCAACACTACCTGGCTACGCCATTGATATGTACTTGCGGTATTCATTTAACTATTTGGGTGTATAGATAGTTAACGTGAAATAGGGGATCCAAAAAGCATTACAGAATGGAAAGCGCAGCCTAGCCATAAACGGGAAAAAAGGAATGACGCCTGTTTTTCAGTATGGCTTTGCCTCGTCAGCTACCGCCGTACAGTGCAAGCTCAACGTATCAGTATACCTGTGCCTTGGAGTCCTCGCTAGAAATTTGGATACACTAGCTGCTTGATAATCTTCGTCGTGGCTTGAAATGAGTAGAGGAGCGTAGAACGCGCCTACTAAAATAAAAAATATTATGGTGGCCATAGTTCGAGAAGCTGGGTTACATTTTGGCGGCTTTTGGTGCACCTGTTTATTCAATTAGGATTTAGCAGAAAGTTGGCAAACTAGTTTGCCCGTTCGTCAACCTTGCACAAATTCGAAGCAGACTAGCTGTAGCACGGTACAAGACGCAATGTACGTGCTATGTGCTGTGTGCACCTAGCTGTGAATGCTTCGACTGCTACGAGGAAGGAGCTGCGCTCATCCTCACTGTCGTTTCTTCCCTATGCCTGAACCCTGAGAAGTAAAGGCATGAAGAAGGGGCAGATCTACCGGAAGGTAACTTTCTGCCAGGCTCTGGAGTGAATCCGCCAGCTAAGCGCCTCCCTACGAAGAGCTTGTGTAGAGCTTCACAGGCCCGAATAGGATTCAATAAATGCGTACGCGAAAATAACGCTGTCGGGTGTAGCAGCCCGTGAGCGCACGGCGGTCCCCATGTCTTTTTGCGACGAAAAATGATGCTGAACAGACACACCTAAGGCAACGGGGTCCTTTTCTTGCCACTATTGTAACCTGGGTGCTGGGTTGCTGCTGCAACGTGCGCAGCTCCGATCTCCGAAAACGAGTGCTGTCCCATATGCAGGCAACAACTGCACACACGTTTGCTTGTACAGATGTATCTGCACCACTGAACGTGCACATTTACCCTCCTCACCGAAGAGTCCGGTGGCTCATTTTTTCTTTCTGCTTTGCTGAAGCTGTGCGTGAGAAAAATACTCATACCTCCGAGTCGGTTCCCACACATTTATGTGACATTGGGTCTGACCATTTGATGGAAACGTCCATAAGGGGTGTTTATGATGTGGCAGAACGTCTCACCTCCGCGGCGGCTGGAGGCCGCCGCATCATGCTTCGACTAGCACATTAAACCCAGTATTGCCCAGCTGTAGTCAAATCTGAGCCCTTATTCTCCGTGGCAGCACATTTTGCTAGCGCAAAGATTGACAGGATAATCCATTGTATTCGCTTCGCAGGGTCCACGCTTTGGGACCAGCTAAAGCTAAGGCAAATGCAGCTGGGCATCAAAAGGAGGGATAAGCGAAAATTATCATGCGGCTCCACAAACCTCATGGGCGTTACAGCTATTTTATCTGCAGCGACACACGCCTGTATCTGCATAGCGATGGATGATCCAGCATGACCGCGTAGTAGGCAGTAATATACTTGAAGAAATGAAATGGGAGCCGACGGGCCCAGGAAAGCACAACTACGAAGTCGAATGCTTTCTTAATCTCAGATGAGAAGGGCCTGAAACTCTAGCAAAGGCCTCTGTAATGAGCCCGTTACAAGCGGTGCCCATGTTAATGGCGGATGCCGCGCTTCACTTGCGCATAGCAGCTGCGGGTTAATGAACTAGGTGCCGCATGCAGAAATAGCAATCTCAGTACTGACTGCCCATCTGTGATAGAGGAACGAATCAACCAGTGGGTTGAGGAGCCTTTCGCCGCCTTCCGGTCGACCTATTTGGACTATCTATCGGAATACAACTAGCAGGGAAGTTACGCGCCGTTTGGGTCAGTGCACAATTCAGCCCCTGACCCTGATCGCGTTTGCCCTTGGTCCTTTCAGTCCACACTTGTGACAGAGACGGCTGGGATGTCAGTGGAAGTAGGAGTGCTGGATCCGCTGGAAGAGCTGTTTCTTTCAGAACGCACTGCTCCACACTCAGAATGCTTCATACAATCAGGCACGGGAATTCCTCGGGCCTCCATGAGGCTGCGTAATAAGGAATGCTTAAAACAACGTAGACCCAGCTTCCAGTCAAAACCATGAATTTCCTTTACATCAATCTTTATCATGAACTCCACAATCGCCGCGGACAGAACCTGCAGTCCAATTGCAAACACCACTGAGCTCATGAGCGAAGCAGCCTGAAAACTGACGCATATCACTTCACATTAGAAGTACATAGACGGCAAGATCTGACATTTGAAAGCGCTAATCATTGCAATACAAAGCTGAAACTCACTTGACCGGGCACGGAGATAGGGAATCCAGGGGGATACGGGATGATGAAGGTGCTTCCGACGAGAGTGATGCCTTCATTAATGAGCTTTAGTGCTTCTTGGAGCGTGTGGTATTCCACGTTTTCCTCATCGTAGCTCAAATAAAATGGCTCCCGCACATCCCCATCACGGATATACATTTTGAAATTTGATTTGCTGTCTTCACGGCAGACGGGGGGAGAATTCGCAGTGTCAGGAGTGACGGCCGACTGGTTGGCTTCAAGGTTTTCTGGCTTTTGGTTTGCCTTGCCAGTAATCATTTGTGCAGATTGGCTAAAAGCACAGTGGAATCCGGAGAAGTCAGGCAAAGCCGGGCAGTCGCGAACAATCCAACTAATATGTTGCTGAAGCTCCTCCAGCTCGCGACGGCTGCTAAGCAGTCGGCGCATTTCAAGTTCCTGACATACACAGGGCATACATTTGCCGTTCCGTTCTATAGGCCAACTGCGTTTTTTAACAAACCTCGAGTCCACGCAGTACACGACACACATGATATCTAGTCGAAGTAATTAAGTTTTACAGTACGTCGAAGGCAACGTGAAGTGGGAATGCACTTCGTCAACACCACCACCGGCTAAAAGCGGCCTTCCTCCCGTACCTGCGCACAGTGCCGGATGCAGCTTCTCAGGAAGATGCAGGAAGACCTCGTCGTGCCAATATTTGTCATGAACAATACGCTGTTGCGGGAAGTTTTATTGATCTGCACGCCGTATTTGTCCATCAGCCATTTCACCTTAAACGTTTCGCCGTCCAGGCCAGAATTCCTGCATCCCTCAAACCGCACCAACACGGCCTCATGATAGAAAAACGGCCAAGAGCAAAAGCAGCTCCCTTGGACTGTTGGCAGCTAGTCCGATGCTATGACATTACTACACAGAAAGTGTGTCAGCATTGTGAAAGGAACGAGGACGCTAAGCCAAGCCATGTCCTCACCCGGTGTACAAAGTGATTCGAGTTGGGTCTAAAACGAATTCGTCATCGGATAGCCACACTTCCTCTAGAGTTTGGACGTTCATCTGCTCGTTGGCCAGTCCACTCAATGAACTCTCTTGCAATGAACTCTGGCGAAGGCTGGCCGGAACCATGTCGTGAGGTCCAAGAATCTGCACCAAGGAGAAACACCAATCA
Organism: Cyclospora cayetanensis; assembly: GCF_002999335.1. NCBI lineage: Eukaryota > Apicomplexa > Conoidasida > Eucoccidiorida > Eimeriidae > Cyclospora > Cyclospora cayetanensis. The sequence goes on along the minus strand of NW_020312403.1, from coordinate 180,100 downwards.
TTGATCAAACAACCCGCACACCTCCAGCAGAGAACAGCAGAATGCAAATCGGTTATACAGACCTTCAAAGCAATGTTTGCAGCAATGTTTGCAGCAATGTTCATGCGGAGTGTACCCTGAAAAACTTGGAGACGAAGGAGTCCTTGCCAAGGGCATTGCGGATGAGGAACGCTGCTTCCAGCTGGCGCTCCACAAGACCGTAGCCCTCGAGTTCCATTTGCGACCTTCCAACATCCAGCGTGGCCAGTATCTGGTAGTTGGGAGATGTTGACATGTGCGTGTAATAGCTCTCTTTAAAGGAGGTGTGCACGTGTGACTCAAAGAGGTCGTCGTTCACCAGCACCATGGAACCCTGGCGAAGGGAGGTCAAAGACTTGTGCGTAGATTGAGTTGCGTATACGCGCACTTTGAGTTTCCTGGGGTTGGGGTAAAGCCTTCTGGACAGCAATGCGTCTGGATCCGCTTCCTCCAAAGACGACACCTTGAGGGTGTCCAAAAGCGCGGCGTGCAGATGGTGGTACTTCCTTTCCATTAGCTGAAAACAGGAGGGCAGCGCAATCACGTGCTTGTCTAAAAGAGGGGGATGTCTGTTCAGTGCTTGCCACTTGTATGCACAATAACGGTCTATTAGAGAGCGACATATTGCTCTGAAACACAGGAACGAAGCGTCAAATAAAGCTAGTTGAAGCAGAATATGTTGCAGTTTCCCCGTGGTACTCTGTCAGCTAAGTTCGTTCGGAAAAAAACGCAGCCCCCAAGCCAGAAGCACCTCTCTCCTGATGGAATTTGCACAGTGCATGGCTGTGCGCGTCTTGAGGATCGGATGAAAGCCAGCGTAGGCGAACCAGGCCTCGTCGAACAAAAAAATTAAATCGGGCTTGATCGCCAGACACTCCTCTATGAGCCTCTTCACGTTATATACAATGCCATCAAAGGTGCAGTTCGTGATCACTAAGAGGCGCACGTCGCTCAAACGGCCAGCGCTCCTGTACGCCAACAGAGTTTTCTTAATGTTGTGCAGCGTCACGCCCCCATACATGGAATAATCATGCAGCGGATACGCATCTAAGTAGCAAGGCCGTGCTCCAGCGAGGACAAGGGCGTAGTGGTGGCTCTTGTGGCAGTCACGGTCAATCAGCACGACGTCGTTAGGACGCGTTAGAGCCTGAGCAGGCACAACAGGAGGTGGAACTGAGATAAGTGACAGACTCTCTCGCGCGCGTTCCTCCAGCGGAAAAGAAAGGTAACACGAACGTTTTGGTGGACGTGGAAGACCTATCTGGCAGCCGGGTTTTATCCTAAGAAACAATCGAGAGCAGATGCTTCCTCCCCCAGGATGCTGACCTGGATGACAATCTTATTTGACGTCGAGGTGCCGTTGGTAACGAAAAACGCATAGCTTGCATCATACGCCCTGGCGGCTAGGGTCTGCGCTTCGAGAAGCGAACCGTGTGGGTCTAGAAGAGAGTCCAGACCCCCGCAAGTGGCGGAGCTTTCGGCTTTGAAAAGGGCTGTGCCGTAAAAGTCAATTAGAAATTGAATCCATTTGCTCCTGCGAACTGAGTTCCCTCTAGAGATGGCCAATGCATGAAAGACACCAATCGGGCGGTCTGCGTAGAGGCGCAAGGCCTCAAAAAAAGGGCAGCGCATTTTGCTCCGTACGCCCTCCAAGATCGCCTCATGCAAGTCTGAGTGATCATCGTTTGGGAGAAACGCGCGCTTCACAAGGTGATCCACGTGCTCGAGGGAAGCGAGGCCCATGCCGGTGCACACGCAGTAAATATCAACAGCGCGCCGGCACTGCTTCATGCTCCGCACTAGCGTCGGAATAATGGGAGCACCTAGTTTCATTTTGTTAATTGGGCCCTCGACAAACCGATCAATCCCACGTACGAACCCCTCAAGGCCAGAAAGCGACCGAGTCATGGGCAGCTCGATCGGCACGTTGTCTTGAATGCAGACAGCGAGAATTTCGGGGTTTACTATAACAGCCAATAGAGCCCTCTTGATGGTGTCCACCTCTACAATGCGGTATACCAGGGTCTTGTCGCCCGATTCTGTGCTTTGAATTCGCCGCAACTCGGAGGACAAGTTCATACGGTGATCATCCTTCATAAAGTTGAATGGAGGCACAACAACCAGCACGTAAAACATATGCTGCCGCCCCGCCATACTGCCTGCAACAATCCACATGCAACCGCAAGAGGCGAAACACAAGATGGTCTTACTTGCTCAAGCAAAGTGTTCCTCAGTTTCAGTCTAGTTCTTTTAAACCCGCATAGTTGGGCCAAAGGTGGAGGTGCATGGTCACCTCTCACTCAACACCCAAAGTAATCAGAAAGCGCACAAACTCCAGCCAGCCCCCGGCATGTTGCAGCATGCAGCGCTATCAGTTCTGGATATCTTGCTTCATGCCAACGCCATGGTTCTGCTTAAAACGTGCCGGAGCGATGAGAATAACCGCAGGAAAACACCATTTAAGCAGCAGCAAGAAGGGTCTGGCGGCATGCCTCGCCCCCCCTCCCAATGCGCAATTTTCCAAGTTCCCCCGTATCAGTGGGCCGCTCCTCAATCGCAGTTGCAAAATCTATCCGCGCACCCGTTACTGAAGACATGGAGCCGACCACCTTGCTGATTGTCAAGCTGGCAGAGTCAAATTTCCCGTCCTTCAGATCAGCGCGGACGCTGTGGACTTGCTGGACGCACTCCTTACCCCAGAACCACTCAATCTAGCGACAAGCACAGCAGTAACAATCACGCTTTGTGAAATAGATCATTGAGAGATCCGGCACATGTTGAGAGAATCGCGCACTCATGCTCACGGCAAGCAGCGACCGCCCCGACAGGGTAAGGGGCCCCCTTTCTTCGCTCCCGTAAGTGAAGACGAAGAAGCACAAATTAACGCTTTCTAACAGCTACGGCTTGAAGCCCTAAGAGGAAAGCACTTGCCACCAGAGCAGCAATCCGTCTCTCCCCACCTCTTCCAAGCAGTCTAGCGCGCCATCGACTTTCGACAAAGTGCGGGTGGCCACATGAGAGGCCATTGCCTGCCACAACTCTTCACGTAGCTGCGCAACATACGTTGTGTCACTCGTCAAAAAGTCTTCGGAGCTGCAGGTGAAGGTATCGGCCTTGAAAAGCGGCTGGCTATCTATCGTATCTTGAGATTTCAGCGGGAAATGTGCAGGCTGCGGCGGCGTTACGGTGCTGCCTCTGCGCGAGCTCCCAGACCTCATTAGGGAATCCACATCGAAGGGCTTTGTACCAAGAGGGCCAGAAGACGATGGAAGCGTCACCGTCATTTGCGAGGCGCGGCGTTCTGCACAGGCATTCAGCGTGCCCCGACGTTCCAACATGGTGCTCGCCTGCATTGCCGCAAATGCACAGAACAGCACCGCCAGTGTCGACATACTGTCTCAGCAGGTGCCATCGACATGTACAGCGCTTCTCGCGCAAATGGCGTGACACGTTGCCGTTCAGTTACATTATCCTACGCCGCTAGACGCCACCAAATGCATCTCAAAAGAGCATTTCCCCGCTAGAGCATTTTTTCATGCCTAAAGGCCACCACAAGCGGATCAAATGCGCAAGAGTGCGTCCTTTCTGTGCGCTTCAGTCAGTGCCCGATTGCGCCTGAAAGACTGTGCTGGTTCTGCTGCAGGGAACCATCCTGGTCAATCGGGCGTTGGTTGCTGGTCTCTCATGACAGAAAGCTTAAATACGTCAAACTACAGCCCTAGTGCAGTTATAGAGCTCGCCAGATCACTGCACTCAGGTCGCACACTGGAAACGCAGGAACAGGAGTATCGTGATTCTCATTCAAGCGCTAAAGCCACACAGATTCCATGGCGGGGACCTTGGTTCCCGGGGGAACGCGGGTCTGCGCAGAGCAATAGATGTCGAGCAGAAAGGTGCATTCACCTCTCGATCAAAGGTATCCATGCAAAATGTAGGAATAGGTGGGAGTGGAGCTCCAAAACCGCCGACAGCGCAACGGCTTCCGGAGCTGCAGCAGGGTGACCCCTCCATTTTGCAACTGCCTACTGTTCACCATGAGGTATCGGCGACACAATTAGCAGTTCTGAACGGAGAAGATGTGTGTACTGCCTCCGTTGCTGCCCTCAATGCCCTTATGGCAGACTCGGGAACGCGGTCACGACACAGGGCTGCGTGTGCGACCATCCCAAGCCACTACAAACTAACAGTAAGCCTAAAACCCACAAAAGAACCATCTCGGGTCCGAAATTGACTCAATTGATAGTTACAACTCTCCAGGAGCGCTAAAACCGCACAAAGAAGGGACTCTCGACTTACGTTACTTCCGCCTCTGGAGGCGGCGTTGCGGCACTGCCGTGGGCCCTGCCCTGTTCGATGAAAAAGTCCCGCGCAAAAAATATCTTGAATGAAGCGATGCTATTTTTCAATCTTTGGCAGTTGCAGGAAGAAAAGCAGAAAATTCCTCACGACTCCGCGGGTCCGAAAGCAGTTGCTAGCAGTTGCCGTTAGATGCTCGAAATGACGGGCTGGAACGATCATATGGGCGCTACGACGTAAGAATCTTAGGGTACAAGGAATGAGCAAATGCGCACCAAAATAATATTGTTTACATTGAATCGATGGTCGCTTAGGACCCATGGCGCTGGGTCAATGACGGCCGGCCCCCAGGCCTAGCACGCACACACCGAGAGAACTGCAAGCACCGACACACAAAGACAGGAAGCGTTAAAGCCTTCTTTCTCACGACCACCACGCCGTAGTCCCCTCACGACTCAGAATACAGACGCAAGCAAGATTGAATGAGCCATCAACGAATTTGATCTAGTTCAGGCGCGTCGATTGCCGCAGCTGAAGGGCGCCACTTTGACTACTTGGGTTTGCAAAATGACGGCGCTTCCCTACAAACATCTAATCTTCAATACTCTTTCTAAACTTTTGCACCAAGCGAGATGCATCGTGAGAGTGTATAACTCTACTGATAACCCAGAGATAAAACCCCAAAATAATCATCGCAAGCATTGACTAGAACCTCGCTTGGCCACACAAACAGGCTAGGATTTAGGGTTTTTGCTGCCCAAGCTCCAGAGTCCTATTTCATTCGTTGCAATATTTACTTACGAAAGCACTTGATTTGAGCCGGTTCGCGACAGGTAGCACAGTGAGGCGGCCTGGGCATGGAGGGGTTTCATGCACTACATGTACGCTCCCTTACTCAAAATTGGGAGCCTTTCCTGGTCATAAAGGTCAACGTTCCTAAGCAATGATTAATTGTGTCATATATGGCTAAGTTGCACCATAACACGTCTAGTACATTAGTTACAACATTCCCTTTGCCTTAGCATACACAAAACTCAGTACAAACTGAACATAGTGCTAGTAAGCGCTTCTCAAATGAAATCTTGCCTTCCCGTGCCTGCGCTTTTTTACTTACCGATTCACAAGGAGATATACTGCTAGGTTGAGCGTAACTACACGCCGTAAGCACTCCAAGTAGTCCCAGCTAGGTGCATAGAGCATTCAGCGTATACCCACCTACGTTGCGTTTTGCTCTATCGAACTAGGAGAACTTGGTAGCAAATAAGATGCACGGGCATACAAATCAATCAGTCGACTTCTTGCTATTTGTTTGTTAAATATTGCTAGCTAAGTACAAATCGCTTTGAGTAGCATAGTCACTTATGTCTTTCTTCGGCCATTCAAAGCACACCCCGTCGTGTTTCGTTTCGGTACGTTGAGACTGATTACGCGTAGCACAGCAGACAATTCCAGCCTTCCCATCATTCATCATACAGGCGAATTCAATAGAACAGTGCAAATGGGATAAATGAATGTGCACAGCAAACACTGAAGAGAAACCGACCGGGAGAAAGGTGCACACACTACGCAACAACGAACGAGGGACCAAACCACAGCAACCACAGCGGCTCAACGGTTTGTTTTCTTTAAAGCGGTAAAATGTATTGGCCTCCAGCTATGAGGAAACAGAATAGAAGCAGAGTGTGCAAAAATAATCAGGACATACACTAGTTTAGCAGTGCTCCCGTGGCTCATATGGCGATCGCTGCATGCAAACACAAGCAGTGCGTGCAGCACAAACGAATTCTAGGAAATATAGAAGGCCACATCATAAATGTAGGGGCAACCTATCGGAGAGAACCTCCTCCAAAATATGGCTGTAGATAACACCATTTCAATTCTAAGTGGAACGCACTGCTCGTGCTTGTAGTGGGCAAATACAGGCAGAATCTGCGCTGTGGCTGGGTGATTCTCAAGAATAACAATACTCATTGTCAACGGCGACTAGAGGTGTTAGCAAAACAGGGCCGCATGTTGTCCCTCAGGCAATGAAGCCCGCAACTGCTCCTCCGTCTGCCACTAGGGTTGGTGTACCCCACCTCATTTCACTGACACTTTCATATACTGTGTCCTTTGCGTTCAATTGTATAAACAGGCACTTAAACGGGCTGCTATGCATGCTCGAAATTCACACGGGTCGCTTACCAACGTTGTGGAATCCGCAAGTTGTGGGGGGAATTCTGAAAATTCTTTGAGAAGATAACACTGGTAGTTCTGTGACACCCTTTACTTCTTGAAAACATAACTTTCATGGATTCATTAGAGAATTGTATACAGCCCTAGTTACTTGGCCGCAAAGTTCTTCGCACGGACGTCGTTTGGTGGATTTCGTGAAGCTGGCCGATACACCAGACTTATTATCCTGCCTCGAGTTCGACAGCCAACCGGCGCTTATCATCATTTCGTGGTTGTCGCTCTTGGATCAATGCGCATATAGTTTTATGCACTAGCCAGGTACTCTCTAAATCTCTCCTCCGCTAAGGGTAGCTGCTCACCCTGGATCACCAGGAGCAGGCGTCGAAGAGGCGCTTCTCAGTACAGATCAAGGATGAGGGAGGACAACAAGCAGCTAGGTATTTTGCCGTAGTAAAATACTTTGCATATGGAAGAAACTGGCTCAAGTAATTGCACTCTTCTAAGCAAAAACTCGCAATCGCTGCCGAAAACTGTGGTTGGTGCGCTATGTCTGACGGACCATCTTGCTTAGGGTCTTTAGCAGCAGCACCTTGTTGTGAAAGCGTAAGTGCATCCTAGCAGCACACCGAAACGCACTGAAGAACGTCGAATTCTTATCCTCTATGGTGCTCCTGAAGAATTTGGAAATCAGACATGAGGTAAGAATGGTTGAGCGACTTTCCTAGCAGCAAAAGAGCTGCAGCGGGGAATGAAATGGGCGTATTTACTGAGTCTGTCGACAGCGACAAGTGCGGTATCCGAGCGCCTAATTTCCAGTAGCCCAACTATGAGGCCTACAGTCGGTTTAGTCGGATGGACCCAAAAGACTTTGCAAATGACTGAGTTAAGGAGCAATGCGGAGCTTCAGCAGCTGAATTTTGGGCACGATAGTGCGTAGTGCTCTGTCGCGCCACGCCTTCAAGAACAGCGGAAAGGCCGCGAGAAATTCAGGTGAAGTGTAAGCATCATCATGACTCGAGAAGAGGTCATTTGCTGTAAGCAAAAGGGCATTGCATATTGAAATCGCCATGCACAAGTGACGAAGTTGTTGCTTTGTTTCGAGCCACAGCAGGCCTTTTCTAAACGTAATTGTGCTTTGGCCGTTTTCCACTCTAGATGTTGGCCTTATGAGCGGATGCATGGGTATCAGAAACGTCTTACTCATACTTGACTTGTGCAATGTTAAGAAAACCGTGAGCCCATCACAGACAAGAGAGGCTCCGGCGCACAGTAGCACGTTACTGGGACGTCAAGAATAGCGTTGGTCGCCTCGATGGAGATGCCCTTAGCACATTTCGGAGTTAAGTCGTACTGCAGGAGGTGCCTAAGCCAGCAAGCATCTCCAGTATTTTCAAAGTCCTGAAAAGGTTTTGTTAGGTGCATGAAAGAGTGAAAGTCACTCTGTACTAGCATGCCGCCCACACATATGGCGCCAACACTTTTCACGCCCCACCACACCGCATAACGGTTTTTTTATGCACTGGATACCCCTGCTTGGTTTTGATGAGGCGCTATAGAACGTCAAGCAATAATTTGGTATGTCGGATAATCCGTTAGCGTGTTGAAAGGGGGCAGGATCCATTGCTATGTTGCTCATCGATTGCTGGAATAAAGGCCCATCGGAGTGCAGGTGCCAGAGACGTAACAAGGCAGGCGGGTAAAATCCTTACTGCGGTACGCCTTCGCCGTCCAACTGACAGACTGATACGTATCAAGTGTTTCAGTAGAAAATGGGAAAGCTTGAGTATATTAGTCGAGTTTCAGTAGTAAGATACAGGCCGCAGAACTTTGTAGTGTCCTTGTTTGTGCGTAAAATTTCAGGGCCACGGGTTGCTTGGATTCAATATTTAGCACATCAGATTCATTTCTTGCAGCCGAACCACGGATTCCCCCAAATTATTGTTTTCATGAAAACTAGCGGTTGACTGCCTACAAATATCACTACTAGTTCTGTAACATCTGATATCCGTACGCCGTTGGTGCTGCAGGTGCTCTTAACGTTTCGGCTGATTACTCAGACGTCCTTCATGTGTAAATAGCATTCCAGCCTCCTTTATCAGTCCTAAACTACCACATTATTTGCTATCACACTTCAACTGGGGCATTGAACAACTCAAATGGCATATATACGTACTCGGGTTTGCGAGTGCGAGTGCTACGCCGTTTTGTGCCTATCATTTAGATGATAAGGGATCTGTGAGCCGCCATTCGTCAAGTCAGATGTTGAGCACACTCTATATCCGTGTATTCAGCTAGGTCCTTCGCTCGTTGAATGACATGAGGGGCTTCCTCTTTAGGGCAATCTTGTTCAGGTACTTCAGCTTAACACTCCTGCACCACGCTCCGTCCCGATTCGTCAACAACAATGCTTTTACTTGAAGGCGCGGGCCGATTCCTGTACTTTGACTCTTTTCTGACAGACCATACGCTAACTTTTAAGACCCATTCTGTTTAGGCTTTAGAAAGCCGCAAATCGGAGATTAAGGTTGACTAGAGGAGTAGCTCAATACTTCGCTCTCGACGAACAGCAGGCGACCTTTGATGATGGCTCGTCAATATTCAGCACATTCGCGAGCTCCTTGATATCTACCCGTTCCCGCTATCTCTCAGCTAAGGGCCAGGCAAATTCTGTAGATAGGAAAACCAGCGGGACGCTGCCTGACACCGTCTTCTCTTTCTGCACGGCCGAGCAGCACCCATGGAGCCCCTGTCACCTTGTTCAGGCACTGAATCGACTCCTGTTTACATAGATGAAATGACCATTTATGATGAGATTGAAAGCTGCTTCTTCCTAGAGCTTCCTGGTACGCTAACCTCTACACCCCTCAGCTGTGTGCCTCATGCGCGCCCTCTATTGGATCACACATGGGCTACAGAAGATAATGTCATAGTGCACGAATCTTCCACAGAAGTTACTGACCATGCTAACAGGATCTACGTACAAGTAAAGTAGCGTTTAACTGCCGCATACGTGTCAACTATTGCGTTCTGGAGCCTGTTGAGAAGCCGAAGTCCTAGGAGTTGTACTCACTAACAAACAGGTAGATGGCACGTTTTTATCGTCTTGTCCGATAAGAGAGCCACACCCCATTCAGTGTGATATAACGCAAGCAAAATTTTCCCATCAAGATGAGCTCGTCTGAGCAGACAATTACTTTATGTGTCTCGAGCAGCGGTTCTATCTTCCGTGTCCCCTCTCACTTCACCGTAGCGTGCTGAGGGGCTGCGTTTTCCTGAGGCGCCGACTTTGCTCGCCAAGCAGCCTGTGTTTCCTTTCCAAATACCGTTTTCCAACTTTCGTGGCTCTTGCATCTGCATGCGGTTCCGGATTATGTGGTCTAATCACTCACAGTAGAAGCAGGCGCGCTGTTGTGGGGCTGTTTGGTGCTCTATAGAAGCGTGGGCTCCTTCCGGCTTTCTCTCGTTGTTGACCTTCGACTGTAGGCTATGGCCAAGTGAACCAGCCTTGACATCCAAAGAATTCCAGTCCTGACTTTGCTTTTCCACTAATTTGCTCCTGGACCCACGAGATGTCCATCATTGGTGCAAAACTCACCTATCGGTTCCTTAGTAAATGATTTGCTGCTCATCGCATCACCACTTGACGTAACAGTTTGGTAGTCCAGAGGTAGACCACCCATAAAGCAGCTGCTGATCTACGTTCTGGCTTCCACAAACCAAATTCTTATTTCTGGATAGCCCAATATCTCTATGGAATTACAAGCTGTAACCCTTTAATTCTTTCAAAGCTTGTTGTTGACTTAATCTCGGCATAAAGGATGAGTGAGTGCGTGTATGACGGCCTGAACTGTAGTAACTTTTGCATGTTGGCAACTCACTCTACAGGGGAATACTACTCTTTCAGTGCTTCTGCCTGCAAATAGGATCTACTAATGGACAGACCGTTTAGTCTATTCCTTCTTAATTCTGGATTAAATATCTGCTGTGTCGAGGTAAGCTACGTTTAAATCCTTTACCTCTAATGTGTACTTGACTAGGGGTTGTTTGTTGTGATGCCAAATGCGATGCAGAGTAGCGTTAGTTCGATTGAACAAGACCAATGTTCTGTTGCTTGTACCGTTGATACAGTGCGCAACCAGCATTGAGTGCTCGGATTGCATGGGGGATGCAGCGACGTGTACCTAGGTGTTTGGTTTCCCTTAAGTCCGGAATTCTGGGAAGGGTGGGGAGGGGATGGAGCCAGCATTTTAAGGGCAGCAATCAAGAATGTTCTATCGGGTTTACATTGACTTCGAATCTGGGGGCCATTCTACGTTGACCTTGGATGAAGCGTTGCACCACACCCCTGAGTACGTGTTTACTATTCGCTTGCCTAAAGGACATTTTCTGTAGTAGCATGATTCGTGACTCAAAAGGAGAGCAGAAAGATATTTTGTGTGAATTTGAAGAGGGCAAGGAACTTTTAAGAGTTTTGGATACGTTGCGTTCATATCAGCCAGGTGAATAAAGGGAGGTGCGCTTTTTCTTCTCTATTCGTTTAGGCATTCATAGGCAATGTGGTGTCGCTCTGTTTTCCGTCTATAGTGATCCCTGATCATGTTCTCTCCTGTTCCCCGAGAACGCTGGGGCTTAAGACTATACTGAGGCTGCTCAAACGTCCCCACGGCCTTCGCGGTGGAGTGAGAAGGTGAAGCACTCTGTAACTGCAGATTATTGAAACGCAAGGCCTCTGCTTCTGTTTACGACAGTGTCTGGGCACCTGAATTCAAAAATTCCCCAGTATCTGATGGTGTTTCATCACCACACAAGTCCCTGCCATATGCGCACGAGCAGGTGTGTCCTTGCTCGTATGCTTTTAACGCCGTATTCAGATGGAGAAATCTGTACCCTTCGAGATAGAAGACACGGTCACCAATAAAATAGATGCCCCAATGAAAGCAGCTTTTGCATCCGTTATATCGCACCCACAATAGAGAAAAGCAGGTGAAATAGGCATACTGCTAGCTACTTGGCCTTCTATTGCATGGGATAAGCCCGAACGATCTGCTCATTCCCGCCCTTTGTCCCGGGGGTCTCCAACTCCAAGGTTACCACAATGCTCCGCCGACTCAAGGGGTTTGGGTCGGGGTTGATACTCAAAAAGCCCTTGAGTGATCCTGCAGACACCGACAGGGCAAACAGGAGAATGCAGGACAACTGCAACGCTACCACCCCTAGGGAATCTGTAAGGAGCCTAGAGAGGATTGAGGGGCATTTTCGCGTTAGTCCTTTCTACACAGTACATGAAAAAGGAGTAGCCGAAGAAACCACACAACCAAAACGGCACTTAGCAACAGGAACAAAATTCGCGTTAACGAGACAAACCATAATCTGGATGCGCGGTGAAACTCCATGCGTTCCCTTCTCGATCCTGAAACATGAGCACCCAAGCGCACCATCAAATATTGAAAAACGCTCGTGCACATCTCAATCCAACTACTGTTGAGGCGCACACTGCTGCCATTTCATCGCGACAGCCGCGCAGACTCCATACCCCAGCTAAGGAGCTAAACGTACGAGGAGATGAAGGACTGTCTGCTTCCAATGAGTTGGCTTCGCCAGAGGACTGGTGCTCAGCACAACGGATCCCGCTACCGGCTTTCCTCCAGTGTTTGCTGCTGTGGCAAACGACAGTACTGACGGGCCATTCTTGAGTTGTATCGCTTCAAAGAAGCAGTCAAAGTAAAGCACTAGGCTGGTGCACACTTGCGGAGGCGGGGGTAGAGCTATCTGCATCCACAGCAACCAAAGCAGCACAACCACGTAAGCCTTTGAAGGGAGAACATCGGGCGTCCCAATAATGGCACAGATGGGACATGTTTCACATGGATGCCCGGCAGGAGGGATGAAAGGGCGACAAATACAAAGGGAGCAGAGGATAATGAGCATGCTTGGCTAGACCAAGACGCTACTGAAAGATGTTTACATTGATCGGGCATCTCAGTGCCCTCAATTCCTCTTTGGTCACAGAATTCAGATCAATCACGCATATAGGTTGCTCCTGTTGCCGGTTCTGTTGATTGAGTTGCTGTTCCTCGACGAGTTGCACTTCCAATTGCCCGAAAAGGTGCGAGTCGGGTGCCAAAAGGGCAGAAAGATCAAGGCCATAGACGGGCGTTGCAAAAGGGCCCCTCCGCTCTTGCTGCTCATTTCGAAAGTCTGCAGTACAGACCTGCAGGAACGGGGCAGCAGCACAAAATGGGCGGGACGGTGACCCCCCTAGATTGCTGCAGGTGCTGCTCAAGAGTTCTAAGACCGCTAGGCCTCCTCTTGCAGCGGCACTCTCTGCTGCTGCCTCGAGTAGCGGACGCCACCGCTTCAAAATGTTGAGAAAACCGGCTACCCAGACATCGTTCAACACGCGCAAGGAGCCTCGACAGACACAGCAGCAGCGGCACTCCCAGCTAAAGCAGATGCTGCAAGGTTTGCGTATGTCAATGTTGCTGGCGCAACAATGGGGGCATGGGATGGCGCTTACACCAAGAAGTGCCTTGTTGGGGACCAGCAAACCTCCGGGCGTTAGATACCTGCGAACAGAAGCCCTCGCAGCGCGTTGTAGCCGCTAGTGCTCCTCGTGCTGTCGCAATTACGCCTTCTGCCAGTGCGCGGCGGCATCGGGACTGCTTCCGTCGGGACTGAGTGGAGCACTTTACTTGTCTCTTGCATGCAGAACAGAGAAGAGCATGCACTCAAACAGCAAGCAATACCCCATCCACTCGGAGACAAGCACGTCGCAAGAAAAGGGAAGCGCTCCCTGAGGAGCTTCCGATCCTGTGGGTACCTGCGCACAGTTAAAACGTCCCTCCCCCGCCTTTCTCCCCCTGTTCTCTCCATGACGCCTCGTGCTGTTGCTGTCGATAGAAAGCTGTTGCCCCTACCAAGCAGACGCTAACGAAGCCGTAGAAAATTGGGGAACGATGCTTACAGCACAGACTTCAGTTGCCGTGGTGTCACGCCAGTACAAATCCACCGCCTCAACCTGCACCAGCCAGCAGAGTTTCAAGCTATTTTTGTCACCAACAACTGACGCGAGACCTCACCGCTCCTCTAGGAAACCGTACAAATACCCACACACGCCCTAGGCGTGGCTTACCTTCGCGTGCAGAACCTGAATAGTTTTGGAGAAGCCATTGGTTGTGACTATGCGCCGAGCCACCGACACAATCGGACCAGACGCGTCCAAAGCGATCACCTGCGGAGACTCAGTGCCGCTCACGCTGGCCCCTAGACCCTCGCAGTGCGATCGGCAGTTCGCATGACTGCGTATAGCTCCCTACGGGTTGCTGCTGCTCGGGGAAAAGATGTTTCGCCTTCGTGTCAAGGGCTTACTCTGCGCGCTCCTGCTTGGGCAGCAAAGAGACTGAGGACGCCGCTGCCGCATCCAACATCCAGAACCACCTTTCCCCGAATGGCCTCTGTGCACACACACAAACTGCCAGTCCTCAAATCTATCCCAACGAGCAGCAGCACCAACACAGGCTGCCCCTTGGGGCATGCGGGAACTACAAAAACACCTCCGCTGAGCAGCAAACACTAGGCAGCAAACATGCAGACCCGCTTCTTTCAGAAGAAAATCTCTGTAGGCTCCCGTTCGGGCAGCGTCACTGATCATTTCGCGATGGATTGAGAGCTCTCCGTATCCCGAAAAGTAGCTTTTGTCTTCAGGTGTCTCAACCTCCCTCCCCGCGTCGAGTCCTTCTTCGCCTTCCTCCCTTTTGAGGGTGGTTGTTGCAGCCACTAGACACTGCTCCTTGGCAGAGACAGAAGTGCTGTTGGCTACAGCATCCGCATTGCCGGCAGCCTCAGCCATCCGGTGCTGCAGCAGCCGCTCGTAGACATCAGTGTTGTGTGGCATGACTGGAGGGGAGAAGCTGCACCTTCCTCCGCCTGCTGCTGCTGTTGGGCCTCCAGGAGAAGCACAAACAGCAGCATCGGCCGCAGCCGCATCGTCGTCTTCTTCTTCACTACTGCAGTTCCCTCCATCCCAAAGAAGAGGATCTTCCGAGTCAGCGGCAGTCAGAAGCTCCTCTGGACAGCTGAAGAGTGCTGAGGTTGGCGTGAGCTTGTGTAGTGCTTCTACTGCAGCTTGATAATCTTGCTGCTGCTGCTGCTGCCGTAGGAAAGTGACCAGCGCGATGCGGGTGTACGGATTCAGAGGAGGCAGCTGCTGCTTGACATCAGCTGCTAACCACCGTTCCTTTGCGGCTAAGTCCAGGCCGTGTGCCTCACGCATATGTTGCAGCACAAGGGCAGCAGGCGTCCGCGCGACGCTATCATGGCGGCTGCATGCGTTTCCACTGCACAAAAAGGGGCAGAGGAGGCAGCGCGCAGGGGGGCTCTCTTCCTGGGATTCGTCATCTTCGAGTGTACAGACACTCGACGCTTCATCGTCGCTGCTGCTCCTGCTGCTCCTGCTGTAGCAGTCTGAGTCACTGCTGCCTGCTTGCTCTGAGGGCTGCTGGCGATGTCTGGCTGCCTGCCACTTTGCCGCTTCCCGTTGCTGCTGCTGAGAGCATGCCGACTGCGCTCCGCTTGCGCCTGCAGCAGCTGTCGCGGCTTCTTGCCGCAGAGAGCCCTCCGTGCACGCGGCTTCCATGGTGGGAGCTGCTGTCTCGAAAAAAAGACACGGAAAGCCTCTGCGAGTGCTCCTGCAGACGTAAGAATCAAATCCTGTTTTCTGGAGGGTCCGACTAAGGCCTTGGCGCTACAACGGAGGTAGCGTCCAAAAGCTGCCCTTCGCAACCGCCCGAGTCTCCTGTCTTCCAAAGCGCAAAATCTGAAAGCGAGTGAGAGGTGCTGAGCGAAGGGGGAAGGGCAAAGGATCATCGTGGGTGGCGATTTCGCGCAGCGGGGGGCCTCGAGGCTGGTAGCGGCTTTCTCCTTCCCTGCTTGCTGCCTTCGAACCCCCCTCCCTCATCCTTCATCACCTTCGCCGTTGGATCTTCTCCTACTGCTGCTCCTTGTTTCTGGGCAGTAACACATTTTAGTCACCAGTACTGCTGCGACTGGAAACTTTGCGGGGTCGTCGCGCTTCCCGCCGAAGATCTCCGAGGTTCCCCGCGCGGGAGGTGCCTAGCCTCTCCTGCCGCTGCAGCGCAGCCCTCCTACGCGTAAATGATTCGAATACCTTCGAAAAAAGCGGCAACCTTGAGTACTGGTGGCTGCAGAAGCATCCAAAGGGGCGAGAGCAGCAGCAGCTCGCGCTCAACTTCGCAACAGCCAGTGGCACAAAAAACCGCTTTATAACAAGCAGTGACCACTGCGAACAGGGCGGGGGTAGCAGCAGCAGCAAGGGCGTCAGAAGGCGGAGATGGCGGCTCATTCGGTAGCGCCACAGTCTTGGCAAGTGCCAGCAGCAATGCTACCACTACCACCACTAGCAGCAGCAGCAGCAGCAGCGCCTGCTGAAACAGAGGCTTCAGAGGCGATTTCTGCTGGGGTTGATGACACCGCAGCTAGAGAGCCAGCTGCAGAAGAGGCCTTAAGGCCACCTTTCCGAAGAGCTGCTGGCGAATGCGTTATATGCAACAAAGCATCTCCACCGTATCGCTGCCCACAGTGCCGGCTGCAGACGTGCTGCCTCGCATGCTACAGACAGCATCTGCTGCTGCAGCAGCACATGCAGCGCACACGAAGTCAAGACCCCGTGCTTGCACACATAGAGGGGGAAGCAGCCGCTGCAGCAGCAACCGCTGCAGCAGCAACCGCTGCAGCAGCTGCTGAATCGGGAGCCTGCAGTGCAGTGGCGACGCCTACAGTGTTTCCCTTTCGACCTGTACCCCCCCAAGCATGTCCATCAGCTGGAATCGCGGCAGGCAAAGGGCACGCTGCAATTCCAGCAGCAGCAATGCGCGCAACGTCGGTCCCTGCGGCACCAACAACGCATGCATGCGGCCCGAGTGGCACTTCACCAGCAGTGCATGCGGCTTCAACAGCAGCAGCACCAGCAGCAGCAGCACCGAGTCCGTTCGATTTGACGCCTGCATCCCGCGTGCCCTTGCGCGTGTCATTTGTTGGACTGCGAGCCTTTGGGGAGAAGGAGATGGAGAAGGATTTGCAGCTGTTGGAGAGGGCGGCAAGGGCTGTGGAGGCAGCACAGAGGCAGCGGCTTGAGAGCGTTGAGTCGAAGAAGCGGAAAGGGTAAGACAAGGACGCTCGAGCATGAATTCGTTTTTTTCTCCCCATGTGCATGGCGCAAAGAAATGGCTTTCCTGCATATTCCCTAGCCTGCGGAGTCGAGGCGATGCCCTCACATATTCACCTACAATAACGCAACCTTGAGACCTCTTAGCTTCAGCACTGAACACAGGCTGGCTCACCCCAAGGCTTTGAGGTCCAGAGGGTGTATTCTGTAGCCTCTTAGAGATTCTTTCCCGGCTTCCCACCTTAAGGCTCCCCGCCACTAAACTGAGGGCAGCACAGCCGACGGCAGATCGTCCTGTACTGCTGATGACTGTGGAGTCTCTAGAGCATGGCTCGAACTTGCTGGGAAAAGGCCGTTCTGACCTTGTGGTGTGCGAGAGTGCTGCAGGACTCATCCCGTTCAATTGCGGAATCTCTGCCAACGCCGAGGCGTGGACTTTGTGTTCTTGCCTCCAACCCATTCTCAGCGCATTTTCAACCGAACCAAAGTGCTGCAACAGCACAAAAACAGGCACCAGCAGCAAGAGCAAGCTCAAAAGCCACGGGACGACGCATCGCAGGAACATCAGCAGCAGAATCACGACCGCCTCGAGGGCGTGGACGAATGCCAAGTCAATCAGCAGCAGGAGAAAGGAAGGCAGTCATGGGTGCAACAATCGGAGCAGCAACAACCGGAGCAGCAACAATCGGAGCAGCAACCACAGGAGCAGCAACAATCGGAGCAGCAACAACCGGAGCAGCAACAATCGGAGCAGCAACAACCGGAGCAGCAACCACAGGAGCAGCAACCACAGGAGCAGGCTACCGACGGCGTAGATGCACTCGTGCAACCTGCAGAGCAGCAGCATCAGCAAAGCGGAAGTGGGCATATCATATGCTGGGATGCATGCTTCAGATTGCCCGTTGGGGGGGGCCCCTGCATCTCTTTGGTCCTGCGAGAAGACCAGAAGCTGAGACAGCACGCCGCACTCCTGCAGCAGCACTGCTGCAGAAAGCTGCAGCAAGGCATGCAACGAAAACGGGGGGAAGCTTCGGAAGCCACCAAGGACAAGGAGTTGCTTCGTCGATGCGCCATGGGGCCTCTACTAAAGGCGGCAGCAGGAAACGTAGGAGATCCACGAGCTGCTGTGGCTCCTGCTGCGGAGACAGGTGCAGCACGAGACATGCAGCCCGAAGCAACAGACGCAACAGGAGAGACGGGGTTTCGTCTGCTGTTGCCGGTCACTGCAGCGCATGCGGGTGTTATTCTGGCACCCAGCCCCGATACAACAACTGCCACGAACGCCAAGGCGACAGAGGCGGAAGAAGGGGGACAAACAACGGCTGGAGGCTCCACGGGTTCTCAAAGCGACGCTTTATTGCAAGCATATCTGTTGCCATGGGATGAAACTCTGGCAGAATGTCTCAAAGGGACGACAATCATTGAAGTATATTGCCACTCATTATATTCTCCTTCTGCTCCTTACTTGGATGTTGTGCTGCATCTCAGCCTTGCCCCTTTTACCAAGTGATTTGGCGTTTGTACTGAAGTGATTTGGCGTTTGTTCTGCGTGTGCGGATGTACTTGTTCTCATGCATTCAAAAGTGCTGATAGTGACTTTTGTGTCTGGGAAACCTCGGTGAATCTGTAGGCCCGCTTTTTTTCTCTACGTCTCTTATATCTTTGCCATTCAGTTCTGGTATGTGCCTTTTTTTACGCTGTAATTCAAAGGGCGGCCCTGCTTTTCTAGTAGGCGGTTGATGCTGCCTGTGCAGCAGATGCGTGCGCTGAAAATTGCGAGGCTGATGATTGTTCTGTGAGCGCCTGCGCAGCATCCCGACTTGATAGTCGCTTTACCTGAAGAGCTAAGCAGATATACCTGGTACGATGAAGTCCGATGTCGGTGACGCTGATTGTCTTGCTGGTCCTTGGCCTAGCGCATGGCTGTTGTTGATGTAACCGGTTTTTGCTGCTGTACTATCATCATGGCGGACCACTCGCAGCGGCGCTACTATTGCTGCAGCCACACGCTTTAGGTTTGTGACGTTCCCCTACGGCTGCAGTTGGCCGCCCCCATGCAAAGGGGGGCCTCTTTCTCGCCTCTTCTCTGGAACTGCGCAACCACCGCCTCCACCCCCTGGGCCTCCTCCACAACATTTGTGTCCGCCGCAACAGCCAGAGCAGCAGCTGTTGGCAGATGGCGAATTGGAAGGCTCGATTCGTTGTATGAACGGCCCATGTGTCTCAGATCACCAGCAGCAGCAGGTGCAAAAGCGGCCTCCTCAGGTGCATCAAAATCACCGACCGCGGCCCCCACAAGGATGCATGGGCCAGCAGCCGCAAAACTGGCAGCAATCACAGCGCCACCAGCAGGCTCTTCACAATAGAGGGGCGTATTCTGGGCAGCACCAGCAGGCGCACCAGTTTGTGCGGCCGGTGCACACCCAACACCAACTGCAGCAGCGGCCGCACCTACAGCAGTACCAGCAGCAGGCATCCCCAAGTCCGCAACAGGTTGGGCAGCAGCACCAGCCACCAGTCCCCCCCCCGCCAGAGACCCTGCAACAGTGTCCGCAGCAACTGCCTTCGCATACGGGAGATCGGATCTGCACGAAGAGACAGCAGCAAGGAAGTCGCGGGGGCCGCATGAAGCGCCGCGGCTGTCTGCACGGCTCCTGAGACGAAGTCACACACCTGCACAAACCATTTGTAACCAAAGCTGAAAAGCCTGATCGTTGATACCTCCGAATGGCGCCCTAACATTGCCTGCACACCTTGCATCGCTGGCCATCAACTTGACTTTCTGTGTATCAATTTATTTGAAAAGCTAGTGCACGAGCGCCACTCCGATTCTCTTCTTTCGAGCTGTAGAGCCTAGTGTAACCCCTTGGCAGGGCAGCCATCGTAGCAACTGTCTCTCCAGTCTCATCGAGGCCTCGTATTAGATGCCTCTTTGGGGCCTGTATTGGAATCGCAAGCAACTTAGTTGTACCCTTTTGCGGAGCAAACCCTCAGCTGCACAGACGTACACTAATAGGATCAATAGTTCAAGGAGGACTTCTCTCCGGCTGCCTGAAGTAGTGGATGGGGAACGGAAGATGGGGCACTCATCTTCAGTCAGCGGAGGGGAGAGGGGCAGGCGGTTGTGAGCAACCCACAGAATCAAGTGCCCCTTGCATGTGCCTTGCAGAATGACTGGCATACCAGCTGCTAATGTCAAGCCACGACGCGCCGGGGGCGCTCTTAAACAAGCCACAAGGGAGGGGTCCTCTGACAGATTGCTGGGTGCAGGGCGAAGCGGTCTTGACCAGCGTTACCTGTCTGCCCCCTTAGCTTAGTTTGAGATGAGCAACAGGAACACATATGGACTGACTCGGCGGCATCATGCCGGTGTAAGTACTGCAACTGTGTCGCTCACTGGGAACCTACCCACAAAGGGCCGCCAGAGTAATGGGCAGCAGCATGTTTGTTCAACATTGCTAGCACACTCACTTGACTCTGTAACTAAAGCGTCACGGTAAGGTATGTGGTACTGCGTGAAAGAAGTAGAGGAGAATTTATTCCAAATTGTTATTTCAGCTAGAGCCCCCAGGTTTTGACGAAGGCTTCAGGTGCACCTTCTTCGTTTTCACTACACTGGTCATGTGCAATAAAACAACAGCCGAAAGGTGACTAATGGATTCGTCTGCGTACAGGCTTTTGCATATTAGTATTTTCGTTCATACAAGGTGCGATGCTATGGGCGTCTGCGCTAGAGTTTTCGTCCAATTCACTGTGAATGCTCGAAGTGCAGAGGGGGTGCAGCTACGAGCTGCCTAGGAGACCCAACTTCCTCAAGTCAAAAACTTGTGAGTGGCGCTGGGGAGAAAGAAATAAAGTTTGTTTGTCAGACCCCCAATTATCTTTTATAGCGCTTGCATTGAGCTTGGAGTAGTATTGTTTCCTACCGATATGTAAAATGGAGCAGTTAGCACCACCTCGTGGATCG
This sequence comes from Cyclospora cayetanensis, assembly GCF_002999335.1. Taxonomy (NCBI): domain Eukaryota; phylum Apicomplexa; class Conoidasida; order Eucoccidiorida; family Eimeriidae; genus Cyclospora; species Cyclospora cayetanensis. Next base: position 159,461 of record NW_020312403.1, on the reverse strand, counting down.
ACGCAGTAATTTCTCGGTCCCCCATTAACTAGGGTGCATGACAAAGTCAGATATCCTTACAAAATCGATGTGGCTTTGATCAAGAAATCCAATAACTCAATCGTCTGATTTCTGTGTCAAATTTTAAAGGAAATCTCCTTTAGCGATGAATGTTGACGGAGTGGGAACCATTTCGCTCTCCTGCACGCTAACGGTCTCGAATCACGGAAAAAGACCACTAGATTCTGAGCCATAAATATTTTAAGGAAGATGTAGAGGGGTAAATTAGAGTCAGACACTTTGTACTACACTGGCTATACTCTGTCTACGTATTGCTAGAGAATCAACTAATTGGTTCGTCGGGTCTCATGTCGTCTTCATTGTAAATTGGTGTCAGCACCATACAAGCTGACGCAGTATGGTGTGTGTGTACGTGCTCCAAATACCTATGTGGACTTTTTAGCTGTAAATATTGAAGTGCATAGACTGTGCAACTACGCGCAACACGCGGTTTCACTGCTCTTATGTCGGCACCTCTGAGTTGTGTGGCAGGGGAGGGAGTAAGCGTTTTTAGTAAGCCCTCGATGACATGTTCTCAAGGTGTAATATCGTGTACGGAGTTAAGGGTTTCCTTATGGAGATGGTCGATGGAGCATCCAGCCACCCATGTGGACAACGCGTCTCACAAGCGCATAGGCAAGTGACATCAATTCGTTTAAAATTGGGATATCTCTGTAATCCATCGAATATACATATTGAAACCGAAACGAAATAGCTTCTTATATATTGGCAGTAAAGTACATATGTAGTGCGACAAGAAATGCCAGTGTGGCTTGGCGCGCTAAACTGCCACACTGGCCTTTGACTGACGGTTGTGGCTGCTAATGCCCCATAGTAAGCAAATTTTTGCGCTGTTAGGCCTCGGGTATGCCAAGGACGCGGGGGTGGTACGTTAAGTGTGCAATGTATGCCTCGCATTGGCATTGGGCTGCTAGATAAAAAGCAAAAAAAGAGGCTGTGCCTGAGGAGGAAAGACATACAGCACAAGATTTCTTTTCGTTTGAATACAAAAAATGCATATCAATAGAGTCAAATATCCCGGTTTCTGCCGCTAAGCTGCTGGGGTCTTTACGCCACAATACGGTGGGACCGAAAGCTGTCCATGCAGCAGTGCTGCACAGGTCCCTTTGCATCCCAGTGTCGTGGCAATTTGCTGCTCTTGCCTGTAAGCATATGTCCGATATTCACATGAAATGTCATGCTGAAATTTAAAGGTGCCTCCGATACAGTAGCTGGTTTCTGCTGCTACTGCGGAGCGTAACTGGCGGCCTTACTGATGCACACCCCATCAATGCCTTTGCGACGCCTCTCCAGAAGAGGATTCTTCGATGCTCTTAAGGCAACGGAGTAGAATTCTTTCAAGGATCGAATATTAAGTATGATTAAGTGGGCTAATGAATAATAATTACGGTTTGTGGCTTTGCTTTGCATGCCACTGTGGCGGTTTGCGATCCGTCAGCCTGCCACGGTAGCTAGAGGCTCAGTGAGTAGCTGCTCCCGCAGCCCTCGCCGGTACTTGGCCCTCACCACCTTTGAGCATGTTTGCTTGTTTTTTTTTCTTGAAACGTCCGAAAAATAAGTTTTTGGTGTATATTGTGTACTCCATAAAGCCTTGACGCATGGTCTCACTTTACTATCCACTGGTGCTGTTGCGCCGCTTGGCTCTGTCCCCAGTCCCCCCGATTCGGTATCCTTCCGAATCTTCAAAGTTTTACTAAAGCAATGCCGAGTAGTTGAAGCCTGTTGAGCTTATGTCCTAATACACAACATGAAACAAGCAATATTTGGCAGCCGTGGATTTGCTGCCGCTTACTTTGGCGATTTCTTTCTGCTAACCGGTGTACGAAAACGGCAGTAGCTCCCCCAACAGAGCCCAATGGCTTGGCGAGCTTCGCTGCAGGGGGAAGCCCCATCGACATGTAAATTTTGTGGAGAATGCTGCTACGCCTTCCACCAAACTCCACCCCAGGCATGCTGCTGCGACGCCTGCCTCCCTTCGTTTCCCCGCGACAGCACAGAAGTTGATGCGGAAGCAAATCTGGATAATGATGATGGCGGAACCCTTCAAGAAGCCATACATACACTGGATTCTTCTTGCACCACAGAGGGGAAGCACGGAGACCGTTGGAGGGCACGAGAGTGCAGATGCGTGATGCTTCGCCAGCTCTGCCGTGGTAGCTACTCCCGCTTTGTGCAAAACATGGTTCGCTTTGGAAACTGGCATACAACTGCGTCTGATTCGACTTACATAAAAAATAGCTCTCATAAGGTCGTAGAGAGTGAGGATACGGAAGGAATTAACGGAACTGTCAATGGCGCACCTGGTGGTGATGCTGCCACCCCAGAACGTGTTACAAAGGCACTTCAAAGGAAGCAACAGCAAACCCCTCTCCATAATGACCTTCCCTCTATGCGGTTACCAGCACTACCAAGAATAGGGCGCTTTCCATCCTCAGGAAGTGAAGGCAGAAACCAGGCGACTGGGGTCTCCATCAGTGAAGCTGCGGTGGTTGGAGATAGTGACGTTTTCTGGGTGTTTGGTTATGGCAGCCTCATCTGGAAGACTGACGGTTTGCCGGCTAAGGAGCGTGTACCTGGGTACATCAAAGGCTTTAGAAGGGTTTTCTTTCAGGTGAGGACGATGCATGAATCTAAATATGCCGTCTTCATTTTTTGCATTTTCTAGTTTTTCTTCGCTCTCTCGCTGGCTGACTGTTTTGCTACCTTTTTTCGCTTCCTGCTGTATCTACACTCCATCTTACCAGGGAAAAACTGGCTATGCGTTCGGGTAACCATGCGGATTGTGGTGTCATCTTGCGAGGGTTTCAAGGGTGTATTGTGATGTGTGCATGCAGCTTAGCGATGACCACCGGGGGACGCAGTCTTCTCCAGGTTTGGTTGCAAATCTTTTGCCTGTTGAAGTTTACAGGGACTTTATTATGGAGACAGCATATGTTGCACAGGCCAGTAACCATCAGCAAGGGGAGAGGGAGCCGTCCGCAGGAACACTTGGTGACGGTGGTCTACCGAGGCATGGCTCCACAAGCCAGAGCAGCCCCTATAGCCAATTGATGGAGGACGAGGATGAGGGAATCGTGCATGGGGTGGCACTAAAATTTTCAGCTCTAGATCTTGAGGCGGTGATCAGCAAGCTAGACTACAGAGAACGTGGTGGCTACGTGCGTATTCTGGTGGAGTTTTTCCCGCTGGAAGAAGAGAGACTCCATCCCTTGGACAGAAATCAAACGATCAACGCCTTTGTGTACGTAGGTCTCCCCTGCAATCGGTATTTTTATTGCTTTCCTGATCTCCCTCTCTCTCCTCTCCAAAGCAATAGCGACTTTGAGGAGCCTATGGACGACAACTGGGAGCAGGAAGCGGAAGATTCGGCGGCAGGAAGGAGTTCCAGACGAAATAGCAACAGTAGTGGCAACAGCGCAAACGGAGGGGGAAATGTATTGAATGCTTGCTGCCCCCTTCAGGGAGGCAGGAACCAGCAGTTGGCCACAGCCCACCACGTCTCCACGACCGCACTTCTCTGTAGCTGCTGCCCAGATGACCTCGCACATGCAGCAGGGATGATCTTACGAGGGGAGGGTGCGAGTGGGCCCAACACAGAGTATCTATTTAACCTAGCAGACTTTCTCAGGAAGATCGGGCAGGTGGATTCTCATGTATTTGGACTAGAACTGCGCGTAAAACAGCTTATGAAGCAACAAGCAAGTAGAGACCAGATCAACAGAGAAAATGAAGAATTTCCGTTTACCGAGGCGCGGAAAAGAGAACAATGAACCAAGAGGAACTTTGGAATAATCTATTTAACGGGGCCGATGTGCTCATGATGCACCTCCCCTGCAGCAGCTGCTCCAGAATGTTTAAAGCTGCACTTGTTGTTTCATGCAAAATATGCAGAAACAACAATTTCATGACCTTCAAGGGGCGAAGTTCGTCTCTCTGGATCATGTGTCCATCTGGCATTGCAGCAAGGCCAGCGAATCGGAACCAAAAACTGCTGCTACTACCACTGTTGCATTCATGTATTGGTGTAACAGAAAGGCCAATCTTTTTCGTCACTCGTTGCTAGGCAAGCCTTGGTGGAATGCAGCGTACTTTTGCTGAATGTATAAACGCACTAGCTCAACTGTTGCAACCCGGTGCCTGCCATTTAGGTGGAGACATCGCCAAGCTATGAAATGTCTATAGAACCCGAAGCAGCAGCCTCCATTTTCGAGGGAGATGTCGTTCGTACGATGACTATCGCACTCTGCAAGATAGGTACGGTATTGTAGACTCCATGGCGTCTACGCGTATTCGACTATAGTGCAAATCTCTTGTAGCTGCGTTCGTCTTCTGGAACAGAAAGCCAATCTTTCAGGGGGCGTCATGGCTAAAACCTGTAGGACGTATATATATGTAGATATATATATATATTATAATGGACCAGGACCAGGTGATGGTAGCCCACATGCCGCCTGGCCCGTTTTCATGAAAGGCCTGTGTGGGTAACTGCTATGGTTGCTTCAGTGAAAGTAAGGAGATGATGCGTGACAGCAATGTTGTAGCTTTCTAAGAAGGGCGATTCACCCCGTGTGTGCATGCTTGCATACATTTTGGCCCCCTTTCCCCGAAGGTCATGCCTTTTGACGGGCACGTGGGCCGTTGTTGATTGATATTAAATGTTTATTTTAGCCGCCCACACACATGCCAGGCGGCACATTGAACAACAGTCCATGCTTCAAGCACAGTTGTCGATCTCTTTCGACTATCATGGCTAGTTGTACTGTGCAACAGAGTTTCTTCGGTTACACTCTAGATGCCCCATTGCTGATGGAGGCCTACGTAGATGAATACGCGATTTCAAAACGCTTGAGAATGGAGGGAGGTGTCAGTCACAAATGTAATTCATGTAGTCAGCCAAAGTCAGTTTCAGTGCGGGTTTTTGAAAGCCATCTCCCTCCATAAACCAAATGTTTCGCTCCTAGCCGCCCGCTACGTGAGCGGCTTCCTGAATTTTGCCTGAATCCAAATGCGCTGCATTCTTTGCTGCGTCTTCCGATTTACCATTTCCCGCATGCAATACCTGCACACACAGGGACAGGGGAATGGTCATACGGATAAACATGTGCTTGCACAGGCAAGCAAGCAAGCACGGGTGCAAGCATCAACAGCTCGGTGTAGGTGTAAAATATGAAGAGCTAGTAATTCCAAGTGCTTTCTCATTGACTACGCCTTGTCATACCTGTTTTCATAAACTTCTAGTCGCGCTTCACTACAGAAAAGCTTTTCAATCTCCTCTGCTCCAAGACGCATTCACAATCCAGGCGAAACAACGGATACTGTCTTGCATCACATATAAGCCCACCACGGATTACACGGCTTTTCCACTGGGAAAATGAATGCGCAAACCAAGGCGAAATGAGTACCACTATTTGTAGTATTAAGTTGAAGACACATCTACGCTAAGCAGTTGCGTGCCCCTGATTCGTGGCTTGATTAGGCCATTTCATTAATCGCTCAAAGTGACAGTTCCGGCAGTTCGTTCCAGTGTGCGCTATCCCATTGCCCGTGCAAGAGTCCCTTCGAAACCACACAAGCCCTATATTCCAAGCTGTACATTATTACCTTTGAGAAAATAGTAGGCGAGCGTGCCATCACGTCTGGCGTATAAATTTTGCTCTAGTTTTGGCTTTTGCTGCTCTGCGAACCTCAATTGCGCCATATCCAAATACGCATAGTCCCGAAACAGCACCATGCCGCCGGGCTTTAGTAGCTGAGGATACGAGCATACGCCGCAAGGACCAGGGGAGGCAGCATTCTGCTTCTGCAAGATAAACCTGCTACTGGTGCAAATATTCAAGGCACCGCAGGACACTAAAGCGTGTAACCCTCCGTGGAGCTCAATTGCGAAGTGGACCGCGTACATGGCCGTTTCACTAGGCATTAGTGAGAACAAAGATGCCTCTGCGTGCAGCTATTGCAGCGTCAAAAACGAGAGTGCTGAAGCCTTCGTGTACTGCCTGCGCCACCATATATCGACGCTCGTAGAAATGAGGAAGAAGAGTGCGTGCAAAAGGAAGAGAAACACAAAGCAGCTGGACTCACCGTCGCACATCTCTTGGCAACAGTAGCGTGATACCGCGGGTGCAACGCGCTCAGCACAAAAATGAGCAATACAAAATCCCCTGTGCCCTTCGTCACTATTTCTATTGGGACGTCCCCCGCAGTAATGTCAAATGCTGCAACTGTACGCAGCTGACCAACGGGGTAGTGAAACACTTGCGCCTCGCCGCGAGCCACCGCCGCAGCAGCAAGAGCGGCAGCAGGTTTCGCAGCAGTAGTAGAAGGCGACTTCTGCCTGCCGTCTGTTCTGTCCCCACTGTAGTCTTCTTCAGACGAGCTTTGGATGAAAACCGTCTTGTCTGCTGAGCATATTGCATCAGTGTCAACAGGAGTGGGCTGGATGCATGAGCCAGCAGTGGGAGGTTGCGTAGTTTTAGAGGAACGACCTTGCTCCTGTTTATGCAACACAGAGGCCCACCGGTCCTGAGGAAATAGCCACAGCGCACGCACATGCACATCCAAGCCTATTCATTTCAATGAGAAAAGATGATACAGCTCCACTACACGGGGGTAGTCCACAGCCAGCTTAGCTAGTTACGGTCCTTCTTGTTTACCCGCAGCATGCCAACAGCCCTTGGAGAGCAGTCAAATGCCACGGCATGCATCCGCGGATTTTCTGAAAGCATAATCAGAGTGGTAACCGTAAACTCTAGGCGACATCAGACTGGAACAAACAAAAGGATGCGGTTGAGTAAACTGGTGGACTTAAACGGCTGAGCTGCACTTTCGCGGCCCCTACACTAGCAATTCGCGGTAACGGAATGGGGTCAAGCATTTCTGTTTACCAAGGAGAATGGGGATAAGGGAATTGCCCACACCGCACCCCACATCAATGAGCAACGGAAACTCGTGTGCTCCCTTTTCCTCTGTGGCCATGCAAGCCTGAGATAGCTCCGGAAGCTCTTTTCCTAGCCATGCCCGGTCTTTAAAGAAGTGGTCAGTGTTGTGCTGTGAACATGCACAGCCCATAACGCAAGCAAACATGGATTATTGGGTCTGGTTAGGCGCTCGGAATGAGGCAACAAGATGTTGCAGCAAGTCTACAGCAAACGGAGTTGTGACACCAACAAAGAAGTAACAATGCAGAGGAAAAGGAAAGCCGCCTACTTTGTAAAACAGGTCCCAGTGGCGCACAGAATTTTCGAGAAGCTGAGCTGCACATATATACGGCAGCCCCAATCGTGCATTACCTTAAAATAAAGCGATATGAACAGCAGACAACGAAGCTCCTGTCAACCTATGCGGAGATCCTAATGGATCGTCGTTGTGGAGGGAGATGGCTGAAGAGGGTCTGTTCATTTGCTTGCCTTTTTTTTCTTCTGCCATTTCATTACAGTTGCTTTGCAGCACATGCGTCTTTTCCGCTATCGCCTCCTCTGTGAGGGCGAATTTGCGGACTGAAAGTGGCAGTAGGCAAGCCCACATCACATATGTAGCTCTCTTTCCCCATGGCATGTGCACAGGCCACCAACACTGGCAACTTCGCATCGAGGGTTTGAGCACGAGACGTGAGGGCAAGACACTGACCTGTTTCACTATCGTAAAACTCGGAAGGTCCATCAGTCTCTTCCATTGGGGTGAAAGTCAAGAGGAGCAGGAGGTTTTCCAACAGCAATGCAAAATGAACAAACCCGATAAATCGCTCACTGGATTCTTCGACAAACGGTTTTTGCCTCACTCCCTCGCTAACCCAAGGTAGCGAACACAAAGGCCTAAAAACCGGAAAGTTAATCAGTAGTTTACGCATACGCTCGATGGTCCCATGGCTCCAAGATGTCTCTTAATTCGTGCCATTTAGCTTTTACTGCTGTTTACCCATGTTCCCACAGTCTAGGAACAAGAAGTACGGAGTCTTCCTAGTGGAAGGAAGGAAAAGGAGAGCCAAACAGAATTGCGCACGGCCTAGAGAAGCCCACAAAGGTAGATTGTTCGGCGTTTTACTTATAAGCAAGACTTAACACTAAAGGTTTTAGTGGGAGGCTGAGCACTCAACGATCGATACACCACTCCTGACCGCGATGCACTGAATGCCCTAATGGCTACAGGAATGAGAACTGCACTCATAATCCGGGAGTTGGTGCCAGCCAGGGTACTTGAGAAAAAACGTAAACGGCAAAATGATGGGGACAGAATTATCTATGATAATGCCTTGAGAGCAAGAGAAGTCTGGTGGTGGCTGGGACCCCCGCACCGGTCTCAGGCGCATGCGTTTCGGGATCTTAGACGAAGAGAAAGCTCAGGCGCAAAAGTACCAGGATGTGTGAGAAACATTTCATGGCAATTTATGATTCATGCATGAGAGTGATAGCCCAGAATCCTGCGTGTCCCGCTGCGTGTCCTACTGTTTACTACGATACTATTTCAGTAATCTAGGAAACACTGTCGTCTCGTAGTACTTCAGTAGGATATACGTTTGCTAAGATCCTTAGCTTCTTGGGGAATGCAGCCACGAAATCAGTGTGCTTTCGGAGGTTCTTCATAGATGGGAAAGTCGCGAGCGCTTGTTCATCTCAGCAGGGAAATGGAAATGCCACCGAATTTACAATTAGTGGTCTATCATCTGTCCATGGCAATTCCCTTGAAACATCTCCGCATGTGCCCTCTGATCTTCAAGATCATTGCACCCCTTCTCGTTCGCTGTCTAAGTGTTGGATGAACAAACAAAGACACTTTCTGGCCGCCGCACAAGCCTCAGTCCGGGCACCTAACTAAAGCTACTATTATGCTGGAATTCAAATGTACCAAAGTGCGCAGGCGTGGCCAGTGGAGCAAAAACATATAAAGCTGTAGTCGTTTCCTTTCGACGCATTCAGCCGTTAACGCGGGGAAGGAAGCCCGAGTCATGTATGTGCTAGACCACAACTCTCCAAATCGTCAATGTACCACCTGGCTTGAAATGCGCCAGCCATTTGTTGCCAGCAGCTTTAAGCTAGTCTGTCTATTATTTATGTCAACATTGAGTGTCTCTTTCTAGAATCAAGATGCGCGCTTTGCTGAAACAGCAGCAGCAGAAACACCAGATTGCCGATGCCAAGGGAATCGTCTTGTTAGAGCAAAAGAAACGGCAAGAGGAAGAAGACCAAACCATAGCTTTAAGGTGGCAATGGAGTAAAGCATTTAGGCAGTTACGCAACCAAGAGTCGGCTCTGCTTAATGAGACGAAACAAATACTTGCATCCCACGACCTGTTCAATGGTAGGCACAAAGAGAACTCACTCGGCCTGGAACGACACAGGCGGCGACAGAAAGCCTGCTCTACACAATTAACAAATTTTTTTCTCAATTTAAAAACTGCAGGAGATGATTTAAGTATACCACCAGCAGAACGGGCAAAAACAACCTTGCTAACTTCGGATAGCCTCCTTACATTATTCAATGCTCTACGCACACAGAAGTGGGACCAACTGCATGCGCTACTTTCTTCTGGTATAGCCTCGCATTCTTTCAGGGCAGCAGAGTGCACCACAGATATCGCGCTTTCCCCACATCGCGCTTTTGGCTGTTTTGCGGGATTGCAGTGCATCTATTCCTCATTGCTACATCTTTTGAAACAGTCCATTCTTACACCCAAGGGAGTATCCGCTGACCACAAAATCACAGCTTCAAACGCTGCGAAGAAGGGAAATGACACAGAGCGCCTCCCTCAAAATGACGGGTCACAATGCGCATGGTTACAACAACCCTGGCAGATTGCCCGATGCTTGCTACAAGTTTTGCACTCGGTTCTGCAGAGGGAGGGAATGCTGCTAGGACAGCGCTACACAGCTGCAGAAAAAGAAGCTTCTTCTGCGATTGCCAGCTTAAGAGACGCACAGATTCTCCCTCAGGAGCCAGAGGCGTTTTTGCGCCACCCCAAGCACTGTCAAACACAATACCAGGGAGATTGGCAGGGTCTTAGTGACGCAGAAGACGCTGTACTTCGCGGTGAGGCCCCTCAGGTGCGCGCACTGGCCAAAGCGGCTACAGTCCTAGCAGATATTGAGAGGCAAATGGAGACGGAGGCAGCAGGAAGACCCCATGCAGCATCAGACGATCTTGGTGCACTCTCAACTCTCCCCCTTGCTGGAAGAGATAGGCACCTCGCTGCAATCTCTCCAAGAGGGCATGCTGGCACTGGCTTAGCAACTAGAGGGACCTCAGTACATGGGAGTCTTACTTGTGCTTTGTGGACGGGTTTGCTGGACGACTATAGCAAGCGACTGTTGCAGCTGGAAGGGCAGCACGCAAAAGAGTTGCAGCAGTACCGCTGCCACGTGCTCCAGTATAACCGGGCATTGAAAGCAGCAATTGCTGCCCTTCTGCACAGTTCCGCCCTCAAGAAACAAAAAGCTGGAAAGGAGCCGATGAGGCTTTGGGGTAAACTCATCGATCAAAAAGTCGGTGGCGATTCAGCCATCCCTGTGGACCCTGAAACGCAAATTCAGTCTGTCTCACTCCCACAGCAGTGCGGGCTATACAGTCTTGCCACAAAGGAGGGGCAGGATGAAGAAGCGTATCTCTCTTTTTCAGCTGACTCGCCCTCAATCCATGCAATTGGTAACCTTGCTTCAAGCGGTCCGGTGGAGTCTCTGGACTATGGGGAGGGAGGGCAAAAAGGAGATGAAGAAGACAATGAACGAGCCACAAATGCAGTTGCTGCTGCACTGACCACCGTTAGATGGCTGTGGGCTTCAGTAAAGGCCGATCAAGGAAGTGGCAAACGATTCACTCCCGCTTTGATGCAGCGGCTGCGACTGGCCTTCCCACAGGCGGCTTTGGATGAACTGCGAGTCGTTTGCGGGACCCTGCAGCAGCTCAGCCTCCTGCAACAACGACAGCTGACCTGCATGCGGGTGTGGGTGGAAAAGCGTCAGCAGGAGCTACATAGGGTGCTTCGTGAGCTTGATCAAGAAGTGAAGAGGCAGCAAGATGGCATAGAGAGCAGTAAAGCATCTCTAGTGCTATGGAAACGCCGCATGCAGCTTTCCTTTCAGCTGGAGGAGCACAGGAAGAGGCAAGCACAAGAAGAGCGCCAGCGTGCTGCAGCACAGAAAGCTGCACGCGAGGCAATGCTAGCCAGAGAAAACAAAAGTAAGCACAGAGAACAGCTGAGAAGGGCACACGAGAAAAGAAGAATTGCGGATTTCCGACAGCGTAGGCTGTTGGAGGCGCAACAGCAGAACACTAAAGTAGCAGAGGAGGCACAGGGAGCTGCAGCAATTACACCCGAGATGAAGCTGTTGAGTGCAGCCCGGGTTGCTCGGCGACGGGAACAGTACAGCCTACGTGTATTGGAGCAGCAGCTCCAGCAGCAAGAACGACAACTGCAAGAGGAGCTGCTGCACAAGAGGCTAGCTCTGGCAGCAGATAAGTTGAAGCCTGCAATAGATCGTGACCCTATGCGCCTGCATTGGCACACTGCATCCTCTCAGTCCCATATCAATGCCGGGGTGCAACAACGCCAAAAGCACCAGGAGACGCTCCAGCGACGACTGGAGAGCTTTCGTGTAGAGCACACCTACAGCTGTGATACACTAATGCAGGACCTCCGCTTTAGGCTGAGTGTTGCATTGGCAGAAAAGCAGTTAACTTCAACGAAAGCAGCACAAGAACTACTCTCCAGTATGAGTAAAAGGAACGAAAACACGGGACAAGTTTTGCCGCCTTAGAGAAGGGCTTGAGGGTATGGTTGCTGCAAACAGCAGGCGAACGGTGTGCAAAGAACCGCAGACAAGGGAGCAGTTGTGTGTTTTCTACATAAACTCGAGTGCGTCAGCCGTCTTTCCACTATGCTGCTCTTCTCTAGGCTTGAAACTCTTACAAATTACTCGAGATGTCATTGCTGCCTTGCTTATTGAGTGTCTGAACGCGTCAGGGAAAAGGCAGATCTCCAGCTGCTTTTCGGACTTTTCTTTTTGGTAATTTAGCTTGTGCGTGTGTTGTTCAAAAGCGGGAGGTTTTGCCGAGAGCTGTATCTCAGCATGCACTTGTGGATGCACATTTAAACTAAAATGGATGGTTTAGAAACAGAAAGGCGGAGTGTCAATCTAAAGCGCGAGCCACATGGCCTTGTGGTTTTCCCCATGCCTCTTTCCTCTCAGTATATGTGCTGTTGCCTCCGTGCATGTAACTTTTGCCATGGGACAGAGCTACTGAGAGGCATTGCGCATGTGGAAAGCGAGATGGGCAGAGCTTGTAATGAAGCAGCAAGCTCATCGCACGAGCCTTAGCAGCTTGAACAGTTAAGACAGGCCTGAGCCTGTTGGGCTGCTGCAGCAATATCAATCTCCCCATCTGCATTGACAACAGCTGGGCCATAGTACGCCATGGCGTTACGGGACTTATAATACTCGTTACGCATGGCTGACTGTGTCAGCCGCACGTCAAAGCGGTGGCTAGCTGGCTCAAAGAAGAGAGACCACAAGAATAGGACGCATAGGGACACCCCCAGCATCACGGTGTACACTGCATCCCAAACTGGAAAAGAAGCGTTTCCCCAGGTGGCGAGAGCTGCAACTTCTGCGTCGCAAAGAAGAAACACGCACGTGAGAAAAAGCTCTCAGAGACAGGGTGCGGCTTTACTGGAAAGATTTGAGGAGAAAACTCAAGGGACCATTCTAAAAGAAAGCGCAGCACCTGCAAAGGCAGTAAGGTTGAAGCAGATGGCTCCCAACCATCCCCAGGCTTCTCCAGCGCCCTCTGAATGGTAGGCTTCAAGGTAAAAGGCAGAACTGCAGTGCGAAAACGATGCAGAGCGCAAGATGGTCACGTTAGGGACCAAACAGCAGGTCCTATGGTCCCTCCACAGGAATTTTCACGACAGTGGACCGAAGAGCCACGGGGGCGTTGTTGCGTACATCGCCACAGCCGAGCATTAAAAGGAGGCACGATGGTCGGCATAAAAGTCTTATACACTGGGTGAACTGGTAAGGTTCTAGTTAAAGCGTAAGATTACTGCTGCGTCACACGACGAGGCAAAGTATGCAGAGGTGCAAAGGGAAAGAGTGGAAACAAAGGGGGACATCGGCGTAAGAAGTTGTATAAGGACCTTCTTACCCAGCGAAGAAAAACAATGACAGCGCGTCACAAAGTCTTGCAGTGAAAAAAATGAGCCAAGAAGATCCACTGCCAACGGTCTTGTTCATCCAGGGGTCATCGAAGTAGTAGTTGGCGGAATACACCACCAGGAGGGACAGAGTGGAGGCAACAACTCCGAAGGAAGACGCCTGTTGGAGAAACTTGCTGCCCGAACGGTATCCTCGTGATTGCTTAATGCTGAATACACGCAGCGGGTAAAAAGCCGAGGTCTTGCATCAGTGTTCATAGCAAACAAGAATGCGGCCTTTCTAAAACGACGCAAAGACGTGTCCATACAGAAACTTTCGAAGGGTTGTGTTTATGCCATTTGCACAAAAGAGGAGCATGCAATCGCAAATTCCATAAGCGTGATAGATCCTTTCTAGGCAGAAGCCGCATGCACAAACGCAAGAGCTGACCTGCTGTCGTCGTCAGTGAGGGACTGGAAGGCCAGAACAGTCAGGTGACCCAAGATCAAAATGCCGCATCCCAGCTGCGCTGCCCAAAGAGGGCACTTTCCTGAGCATCGAAATCCCGAATGCATACATAAAGTATCTAGAGATGACACAGAATGGAAGGGAGCACATAAGGGTGCTTAAAAAGGTTGGAGTTGTAGTTGTCACCGCGAAGGATAAGTATCGAGGGCGCCACTGCATTTCGGGGACACAAATAAATCCAAACATGCCCGTGCTGCAGCATTTTGATTCTCAGAGTTGTCAAGCGTTGACTTCGGAGTGAAAGCCCAAGGAGGCATACCTGCGGAATCTGGTGTTGCACGGAGGACGTTCAGGAGGGCCAGGGGATCATCACGTCCAGCGGACACAGTCATAAGAAGGCAGGTATATGCCGCTAACAGCAAGAAGACCCCGAGCCTGAGATTGTAGTTTACTAAAAAGCTCCAGAAGGGCTCGAACTGCGGACCCCGACCTTCGGGGGCCTCGCCCGGTCTGACGACGTAAGTGAAGTACATTGCGCTGAGAGAGCAATCCGAATGCTTCTTCGCCGAAAGGATAAAAGTAAAGAAAGAATCGACGTGAAGAAGATTAGAACGCGCTCGGCCCGGCGGTGCGCCACACCCAGCAACCAGTCGTCACCGGTAGGTTTCACGCTTCAGGGCACACACGAAGGAAAGTCGGCTGAGCCAAATCAACTACTAGGTCATTCGAAGGCGAAAAAAAGGACATAAGAATCCACGTCAACCAAGGATCGGGAAAGAAGGCGTGCACTGAGGACGACTCGCAAAGTCCTGAGGCACAGGCACCGCCGACTAGCGACAGGGCGACTACGCAAATCAACAGCAATCGCCTATGCAATGAATGTTGCCCTCCCGCCTATTTCGGCTGGTCTTGCTTTATCTTGTATCTCCTCCCTTCTTTTTCTCTACGAACTAATTTGGACAAAAGATGGCGAAATGGGTTGGCTGATCAGCCAACCAGCACAAGGCGGTTCGGCAGCGCTCCCGAGGTTCCTTATTAGCGACCGATTTTGACTGCAATGACCGTATAATATAGATGGATATTTGCTCGTTACAGGAAAAGGTGCACACAAATAACTTTTGTGGGGGAGTTAGAAATGGTTTTACACGTCTTTTTCAATTTGCAGGCCCATCCGGAACTCCGCACACCCACGCGCACTTGCGCAAAACTGCCACCAGCATCAGCCATTTTGCCGAGAAACTTTAGAAATGAAGCACTCCTTCATATGTGGCAGCAACCGTCAAGGTGATTGATACAAAAAGCAAGCTATTTCATTGCATTTACGGTTCACCCTCAAGCTGCAACAGGAGGGCCACTACAGCAAAGAAGGAAAATCAGAACTGGGGGACACGGGTTGTGGATAATTAGAAGTGATGTATGGGGAACACAGGAAAGTATGCAAAGGAGGTCTCCGAAACGTGGCTCTGCGTTCAACAGAGCTTACCATAAGACTGTGACTGTAGCGGGCTAAATTTCGCACAAGACTTAGCTACCCTGAGTATATACAACTAAGACTTAGTACAGATTTGACTATTTGCCTTCCGTTTGTGTATTTTATGTATTGCGAAGCTGTGTTAATTAGATACAAGAAGGTGCATGTTTCTGTGCCTGCGTGCAAGATGCTGAGCGCAACTAGTGGTGATTGCTCGCCATATATAGTCCAGCTACGCGCACCATATCTGTGTTTCTTCCCTCATATTTGGAGCTCTAGTGATTAGGCTAGGATATTTGTTGCTCATGACATAATTCAAGTTTACTAGAGTCACATTATTTTCAACAGGGTTCCCTTCCTTTCCTGCCCGCATCCCGCATAATTCCTAACATGAGGACAGCTATAGCGAGCACAGCTTCCACCTTTAAGCACTCTGAGCATTCACACGTGGCTCCATATGGCACTTAGCGAACCCGCTCAATTCAATATGGCTGTGTATAGAGCTATTGCTACTTTGCAATAAAAAGGGTATACGGAGAGAAACAGGACACCAAACCCTTTGGTAACTCTTAGTTAGACACAGCTACCATATAAGAAAGCACTTTACTGTGAATTGGCAAAGTGATTTTGGAAAGGTCATGAAAGCACGCACCCTCATGTCTCCGTACCTGTCAGTTGAGACCAATTACATACAGAACAGCGCATGGGGTCCCACCTAATAGCCGCTCACCATTCAGAACAGGAAAAGCAAAAACATTCAAATGAGAAAAGCAAATGTAAAGGTCAAATGCTTATGTAAAACTGAGTGGAAGGAAACACCGCTTTGAGTCTTCTCAAATTGAGCGCACAATACTTTGCAGTAGAAAAGGTATGCGAAAAGCCACGCACCCTGTATAATCCTACTAGTTCTTTGCTAAATGTGGCTATCGTAATAGGAAGAGCCTAGGTGTAGCTCAGCTCGCTACGATAAAAGCTATTTCTAGAAGAAGAATTGGGCATAGCTATGGTCAGCTAAGAGGTGGACAAATAACAAACACTTAATTTTAAGCACGGTGCCTGCGTGTGAGGCAGTGCATTCGCTCACTAGGAGAATCGGAAAGCCATTAGCTTGAAGCTCCAAATTGTCCGCGACAGTGCACGCAAAGAAAACCTGAGACGGCCAAACAACATTCAACACCGAAAAAGAGTCAAAAACTAACGCGACACCTGCGGACGTCTGGATTGCTGTTGTCGCACCGCTGAACTATGTACACCTTCTGCTCTGAAAACACACAAGAGAAGTGAAATCTGCACAGTAGAACACAATGCACACTATTTTTTCACCAATGCCTGCGCACCTCATACAAGTTTGTCTACATGACAGTACATGAGGTACACACAGAAAAGATTATTTCAAATCGCCAATGAAGGATTGAGAAAGAATGTGGGTACAGTATACCTAAGTGCCTCTGCATAGATCTGAGTGTAGAGAAAACCTAAGAATTTCCGGGAACTGTTAAAGCACTACTCATAGATTAAGGTAGCAACAACGAGGCACAACCTGGGTGAGAAATAAACGATACCAGCGTAACGGAGAAATATTGTCTATGGCGATTAGCCTTGTAAAGAAAACAAAGTCGTGAGCTTCCCCCCGGGGAGCAAAGACCGAACCTTCTTGTCCGCTGTCCACCACGTTTTACTAAAAGCATTAATCTGTTCTCGGCGCCCAAAAGTTCTAGGAACGAGCACTTCTATGGTCCCCTGTGGATTTAAGCATCTACAGGGGTCACTGGACTGCGCCACGAAGTCCTAAATAGCTGAAGGCGTTTTGAAACGTTTCAGAAAGCCAGTGGTAATGTTTTATGGTATCTCCAACCCTTAAGAAATCGATGACGTAAGAATAAACATTGATTCGCGAAAGGAAGGCAAGTGCTCCTACGTCGATGGCCACACATGTCTATGTCTGTTCACCTTAAAATGCACCTCTTAGAACCTTGCGACTTAACAGAACGAAACCTTCAGGCCCGAAGCACAAGTCCAGCCGCCGCTCATCTTAATTTGGGCCTGTCTCTCTTGACCCTTGCGCATGCATTCGTTTGCACTAGCCAGCGCTTCAAATTTCCAGCAGCAGGGTGGTTGCTGAACTTGGATCCGCAGGTTCAGTCCCAGTGGGGTGATCGACCGCTCAGTCTTTAGCAAGGATTCGGAAGAGCAATAAGTACATGAGTGCATCGTCGTGTTGTAAGCCCACTCAGCATAAATACGAAATTCAAGGCAAAGAATTGGATTGTTATTAGAATAAAGTCCCAGTAGATACTGCTGACGAGTGTGACTGGTATGCCCTGTCTGTCCTTCTGGATCAAGGTGGCATGCAGGGGTTGCATTGTGTTTAGTGTGCAGGCGAGGCATACACACGCTCCAGAACAAACTACAGAACTTTGGTTTCCTGTCCGTAATGACGCACTGTGTGTGTGTACATGTGTGTGTGTGTGTGTGTGTGTGGTGTTTGCTTAATCCTTGGAGCTCTAAAAAAATGCACTGATAATTGTGTGACTGCCTGAGCCGTGGCCGAGCTGGAATAAGGCAGGAAATGGGCGTAATTGCTTTCAATTACGTAGTTGTCGCGACCATTGACATCCAGCAGTCCAGCAACAAATTTCATATTCAGATTAGTCAAATTGCTTTTAAAAGCCAGAAGGTTTTGCAAAAGTCCAATCTTGGAGGAGTTCCGCAGTCGTGGCTTCAGCTGCGGGTATCACTATAAAACCTGCTATGCGGCGAGGCGCATCCCAGGACGCGAGATGAACTGTGCAAGCTCTTCCCCGGGAGGTTGCACTGTAACATGTCTTAGTAGAACGTGGCAATGTGTATATCGCCAAAAACACACTGGGCAGCCAAGTTGGTAAGTACACACGGTGGATTTCCCGCTTTGCTTGGAACCCCAGCAGGCCATCCTTAGCATTGTTGTGTTTCGACCTTTTGTCGTTAGAAATATCGGCATTAGCCGCTGAAACATGGGTGAAAACGTATAAAACTACCGCTTGTCCATAGAACTCGTGAGTCATCACAGACAAGAGCGCTTGCCGTGCACAATAGTGAATGGCTAGCGCGTCGCGAGCGCACGTCAGCGACTACACTGAACCATGTACAGGGCATCAACGTAGGGTCGTTGCAGGTGGCATCCTTGGCAGCGAGCAACTGTATGATTGCAGACGACTTTACATTTCTTTATGATTTGTATTGAAGACTGATGGTCGATCTGGTAATATGATGCCCCTATGAAGAGCCGACACTTTTCACCCCCCACACTGCTTGGAGCTCCTTTTCTTGCACTAGATGCCGTTGTTTGGTTTCACTAGAGCGTTAGGCATGACACGAATTACTCTGAATCTTTGAATTTAGCATATTGAAAGGAGAGAATAGGATCCACCGCTATGTCATGGCATGGGTTGTTTGTAAAAATGCCACTCAGAAGGAGGCAGCGCCACTACCAGAGGAGCTGTAGGCCTGCCAGCTAGCTTCCTTGTTACCATATCCGCCACTTCTATCCACGTCACAGACTGCGATTTAATGTAAATTACTCAAAGGAGCACCTATCCGAGCAAAGCTATGAATGCGCTTTCGGTAACAAGGTGCGATCCCATAGAACTTATGAGCGTCCTTGCTTGTGGGGAACTATTAATCGCTGTTTGATTGCTTCAATTTCTGCCCGGTTTGGCCCAACTCTTGCAAACCACACACGCGATCAAAAAGTTCAATGCTTCAAATGTTTTAGAATTTGGTGTCGCATCGCTGGTGGGGCATCACAATGTACAAACAGCATACTGGCATACATCAATTTCCAAGTACGAGAGTGTGACGCCGTGTAGTGCCCGGCATCTGGGAAAATGGGGATTCGTAAGAAGGCGGCTGTAAACACATAGTCGTTGGTCCAAGTAGTTTGTAGTGTACATTTCCAATTGGAGGCATTGGGAATTTGCTGTGCCACAGTAATCTTCATCCGGGGTCCAGAGTCAAACACATGCACCAATTTCCATCCTTTTCTGCATGGCCACAAGGTTACGCCCAAAGCTGCTGGTTGATTCCTGCATTGTATTTTTTGCTGAGCAAACCTTATGCATTCAGGTAGAGCTTTTTCATGCCATGGGGTCATCTGATTCTGCGGAACATAGCTCGGGGCCGAACTAGAGACAAGCTCAATACGATGCACTGGACGACCAGCAGGTGGCCGGCTAGCTGGCAGCTCGGAGGCATTTAGCACATCAACGAGATCCTTCTTAATTTTCTCCTATTTTTGCGGCGTGTCGGCTAATATTTCAGTGGAATTTGTTGCAGA
Source organism: Cyclospora cayetanensis (assembly GCF_002999335.1). Classification (NCBI taxonomy): domain Eukaryota; phylum Apicomplexa; class Conoidasida; order Eucoccidiorida; family Eimeriidae; genus Cyclospora; species Cyclospora cayetanensis. The sequence goes on along the minus strand of NW_020312403.1, from coordinate 140,023 downwards.
GCTACTAAGCCTGGATGTTTGCCTCAAACCTTTGTGTACTACTCTGCTGACCCGCCCCCATGAAGACTCTGGCTCGCATTGTTGCGGTAGCGAATCTAACTGGCTTATCATAGATGAAAGGAGTATTGCTTAGGAGACAAAGAGTTACTTCTTCTTGTTCTGTTCTGGCACGCTAGCCTTCAAACAGCTCACAGCTGTAGCCGGATGCGTGGTGTGCGCCTTCCAGTGAGTAACCCATGGCAGACGTAGGTGTACAATGTGCTTCACGGATCCTAGATGAGTCATGGAACACGCTGGTAGAATTCAATTGTGACTAAATGTAGCATCCAGCCGCCACAGCCTTGCCAATTCTTGCGTCATATCGCCCGTCAGCAAATCTGAGTCCTAGGGACCGTGCTTTGGAATGAACAGGCATGTTGCATGTCTGGACCGTCTCCTCGGATAGTAAATTTACTTCGAATCCAGTGACAAGTATCAGTATCGACTCTGTACCACTAAAGCAAGTTTGTTTCAGGGCTAAATCGACCCGTGGTGGATCTCGACTGCGTCTCTCTCTCCTCTGTGGCCCCCTTCACTGCGCCAGCTGCGTGCTGGGGGGCGTTCTATTTCCAGGAGGCGCTAGCTTTGCTTGCCAAGGACCCAGCGGCCACTGAGCGCATTATCGCTGCTTGAGGCCTCCGAATTTTTTTCATGCCCTTGCGGTTCTTAACTTTGTGACCCCATCTCCCACAATAGAGGCAGCGGCGTTGTTCAGGGCCGTCTGGGACTGCGTAATAGCAAGGGCTCTTTCCAACTACCTTTCTCGTTCATTTGACCTGTACGCTGGGACTGGAAGAGACAGCCTTGATATCCAAAAGCGTATTTCTTAGCTCCGCTCTTCCGTTTCAGCCGTAGACACAGGACTTTCACTCATTTGCTCAAGAAATCGCAAGTGGTCCACCATTTGTGCAAGCCCCACCCGTCGGCACACTGAGTGCCTGCCCATTCTGTTACCATTTGACATGACAATTCAGTCAAATCTCATATCAATTGTTTACAAAGCAGCTGGTCGCATATGTTGTAGCTTTGGCGGACCAATAATTCATATTTCCCGATATACACCAATCGTTCCATACATTCATCGCTTCTCCCTTCTCAGTTCTCCCAAATCTTGCTGTTCAGCTGAGCTCGACATAAACCGATGGGCCAATGAGGCCAGAATAAGCAAAACTGGAGTTCCCTGCAGTCAGATGATTTGACCTATATGAAGAGATCTGGTATTGGACTACTTGTGCTTCCGAAAACCGGTTGAATGGAGCACTCTATTGAATGCCTGTTTAAATCAGCTTCTCTCTTTACCCGCGTATGCTCTTCAAATTTCCCGACATGAGTTGAGCGGTACAGCTAGGGAACGCATGAGTCTACCCTCAATACACTCCAGGCATTCATAGCCGGCGTGCACAAAGCATGAACTTGCGTATTTTGTCTTGGGTGATCAAGACTGCGCCACAGGAAAACTTTACAAACAGACAAACAAGTTATCCAGTTATCTGGCAATTCATAGTGAAATATCAATTGCTTGGTAGGAAGTGCTAAAGTGTTGTTTAGCTTACTATACCCGTATGGCTGTTCTGGCTCCTATTTGCCTGGGAAAACATAATTGAGTGAGACGGCTTATATAGTAGAATGCGTCCTCGCGCAGCCTGACCCTCTGCATTCGTTCTGTCATGGAAAAAAGCAAATGTCATTCTCCAGACCTGGCTTGCTAAAACACTGCATAAAACACCCACCGTCTGCATGCTTATGATATATTTTTGTAACGTGGCTCTTCATGTATGCCAGCTGCTGCCGATCATCGCTATTCACATGCTCTAAGAATGAATTATGCTTGCGTACATGCTTTTCCAGGCTGCAATATGCAGATATCCGCAAGAATGAAGAGGTTGGACGGTGCAGCAAGATGCATTCCAGCTAGTTTCTGTTCGTTCATGCCGAAAAACCGTGAAGCGAGAGAGGAAGAAGGGCTTTCATGCATCAGAGATCTAATAACACCATCTTAGGTATTGATGTGGTGATCTGGATAAGGGACTTTCGCTAGATCTATGGAGAAATTGTAGCACTCCATCTACGGGCTCTGTTAGGAAGCACTCCGAATAGTGGTCTCAGCAACGCGTACACAATTCTAGCTCATTAGGTACATCTGAGAGAGGTGACCGATCGTTTGTCTCTTCCTCTCTCCTGCTTATTAGAGAGTACCATACACTTGACACAAGAAGACGCAATCTTGGGTGTGTTTCCGCTGGATGCTATTTGCAAGTAATTGTAAACGCTCGAAGTACCTGGATGATGCAGTCACGCGCACTCTAGCTGTCCCTACCTGTTACGTCGGGAAAGTTGAGGGGCTCGTTTATGGAAAGAAGTTCAGTCTGTTGCAAAACCACTCAGGAAAATTCAACCAAGTTTGCAATGTGGCGAAATCTAATTATTTCTCAGTGGAGGCCCTAAATGAGGTGATACACTTGACGCCAGACACCTTGATTAAAAGTGACTATTCTTTCAGAAGTGCTCCTCCACTCCCATGTCGGCACCCCTCAGGGCTCCGGCGTGACGAGATGAGCAGCTTAGGCACACGTTACTGATTCTCAACACCATTCCACGTATTCACAGCTATGTTTACACAGCACGTAGCGCATACCCACACATTGCGCCTTATCGTGATAAGCTTACACTATTCTGAAACAAACTGGAAATAAGAAGGGCCATGCTAAGTAGTCAATTTTGTGATAATTCTTCGCTAAGCATTACTGGTGTAAAAGTGTTCATATACATTAATTTGGAACAAGAAGTGCTGCACAAGCCACGAGGCTAGCTCCAATATCAGTACTTGAAGACTACTTAGAGCCCAGTCATCCATTGGATACGCGCCCAGATTCGAACTCAATAAAGTTACTCTAGCAGGACCTGCCTAAGTAAAGCCTGTCGTGTATGCGTGCTTTCGCTTATGGATTCCTCTGTGGACAGTAGCGAGACTGCCGCCTTAACAGGGCTCGTGGCCTGATATTCCGTGTTTCCAAGGGTGAAACACATATTTTTTCACTGCCGTAAGAGACAAACCAAAATGAAGCCTGACTTTGCTTCTTAGCGTCAGGGTGGCATGGCCGTAATTAGAGGACAAAAGTTCATGTCTTGCACACGCAACTCACAGCTCACTCACTCCTTCCCATTCATTCGAATATTTTCCTGCTTAGTATTGCAGGCATGGCATCAGATCATCAGCTGCGCTTACAGAGGAAGCACAATGGGAGGCATATGCAGAGAGACCGGCAGTGGTCATGGAAGCTTCTTGGGCAGTATTCGATGAGAAATCGCATAGAAAACAGATCAAAATTTCTTAGTATACTGGAGATGCTTTTTTCTCTAGGACCGAAGAACCGGACGAGTTTCGAAGCTTATGTTCACTGCAGCAGGATATGCTGTGGCGCAGCCGAAGACCATGCAACACCATTCTGTTCTGGAGAACTAAACTTTTTGCAGGCCACAACAATGACTTGTTTCAGGTGATTATCTGAAGAAAAAATCAGACTTTAAGGCTTTAATCTGCATGAAATCTCTTCTTGGCATTTGTTTCATGTTTAACTGCACCGCGATCAGGTCGCGGTCATTGATCGTGGTGTATGGACTTGTGGCACCTCCCCTGGCTCCGCAGTCTTTCAATGCAAAAAGCCTTTGCATCATTTTGAATTTTCCTCTGGGCTTTTCTATCTTATTGGCCATTGTATTATGCAGAGGAAGGGCAAGACAAGCAAACAGGCTTGGCGTCGGGCCTTGCTGGAGGCGTTGCCCTCCTTGGATGCTTATTGCAGCCTGTACCCCTAAGAAGCTGCAAATTACCCAACTTCCTTCCTTAGCTACATGCCCACTACTTTCAATACCTGTTGCTCAGTCTCTTCTATTTTCTTTCGCGAAACTCTCCACTAATATCCCTCCGTCCACGGTGCGGCCTGCAGAGCTCCGTAGGCCTCCCCGAGAGCAGAGGAGCTCCCACTTGTGTGTTCGCTTTCCCTTACGCGTCGTGCACCGCTGCACACGACCAGCGGGGGATATTTAAATGCGCCGTTAGAGGCTTGACGGATCCGCGAATTGTTTTGCAATGGAGCAAACTCGTGACCCCGTAGCTCTAGACCGCTGGGAAAAAGGCCACAGACGCAGTCAGGGGCTTCAACGGGGGCCGCACAGGATGTATAGGGAGCAAGAAAGCGAGTCTATGACTGGCTTTCTCTCAGGTCTAAAGAAGAATCTGCAGGAGAGCCTCACATCACCCGGGTCTCTTGAGGCTGAATGGCAATCTCGAGTGCCGCGCATGGAGGGCGGTGACCCCCGACAGGCTGCGCACGACTACTGGAAGTGGCAGCTGGAGCAAAACGAGAAGCAATGGCAAAAACAAGAGAGGCGTCGGCAGCTGCACCAGCAAGAATGGACAGACCACCCGTCTGGCCCCAGTTTTGAGCAGAACGAGTGGCAACGCAGCCTGCGGCGCAAAGGCTACAAACCCACAAGTAAACCCCAGTGGACTTGCCTCGAGCAGTTTCGGAAAACTCTGAGCATCGACAGCGGCGAGGAAGAAGACACTGGAAGAGAAAACGAGTCGGAAAACCGAGAGTCGGCTCCTACCCCGAGGTACCCTGACGATGTGCAGCGATCACCTCGCCGACGGCCTCCAGAAGCGGATCCAGAAGAGGCCTTCACACAAAGGCAAAAAACAGAAAGGCACTTCGCCGAGGCGAGATATGCGGATACTCACGGGGGGCACCCGCCACGCGCATCCCACGAAAGACGCAGCAGCCGCAAGCTGCGATGGAGAGGCGACTCCCCAGTGTGGGCTACAGAGGAAGCCTCACGCTCTCCGGGTAGGGATTTGCGAGGATTCCCACAAGATGCGGAGACAGGCAGGACGGCAGCAGGGTGTAGGTACGATCACATAAGTCCTCTCGCGTCTCCACGATTTGGATCTCTGGAGAGCCCAGAGTCAGACGCAGAAGGCGCCCCTCCCTCGGGCGTAGAAAGTCGACAGTCTCCCGTCTTTGGAGGAAGGAGACCTTACTCTTCTTCGTCTGCGAAGCCTTCTTCACAACCGTCGTCGAGGCATGCGCAAGACGCAGCCGATTATGGGGAGCCCTGGATGGACAGTACGAGCTCGTTCCCGCCTTCTGCCTCTACTGCTGCCACCGCAGTCGACTCTCCAGGCTGCAGCACCTCCCGAAGAAGCAAGCAGCATGTAACGACAACGCAGCCACAGCAGCAGCAGCCGCTGCAGCATTACCACCACATGGAGGAGGACATGGAAGAACGGCAGTCGGCTTCCCTCCGAGCAGGTTCTCCGACTGTGGGAGCGCGACAGTCCGAGGAGGAGGCGGTGGCTCCCTTGGGGGACGCCCTTGAGTATGAGGCTGCAATCCCGAGGCGACAGCGCTTGCTGCAAATGGCGAGCAGCGCCCCCCCGCTGCACGCTCAACTTTCCCGCAGGCAGGCGGTTGCGCAAGACGCGCAGCTGCGCTCTGCCGTACGTCAGCAGCTCGACGAGGGCCTTAGGGAGGCTCTCACGCTGGATCTCTTGGAGTTTCAGCGGGAGGCGTTCTTCGGAAAACAGAAAGGAAGGCACCGCAGCGGCGAGGCTCCGCTGCCGCTGTGCGTGCTAGAAGAGGGTGTAGAATGGAAGGAAGACGGCGTAGAGAGTCATCAGACGGCCGCAGCCGCAGACAAGACCCCCTCCTCTCCCTCTTCTTCCTCCTCCCTTTCCCCGGAATCGCGAGATGCGCAGGCAGCAGCGGAAGAGGGAAGCGCAGCAGGAGAGGAAAGCGCTGAAGCAGCGGAGGACGGTCCACAGGATCGCGAAACAGCGGCTTTTGCGGAGGCGGGGGGGGAGGAAGAAGGGGAAGCGGCTCCCGAGGACTACCCCAAAGGCACTCTGCACACTGAAGAAGCGCTGGGTGATCCGTCTGAGCAGCACGCAAGCGAAAGTTTCTTGGACTGTAGGCCCCCAACGACACAACACCTGTCACAAGAAGAGCAGTTCGAAGGCGACGCAGCCTTTCAGGAAACGGAAATGCAAGACGGCGGGGACGGAGAGGAGGAAGGCGTGGCGGCAGAAGCGGAAGAGTCGATGCAAGAGGAAGGGGCAGCGCGCGCTGCTGAGTTTTTTTCGCAGAAAGCGGAGGATTGCGAACCTCCAGCGGAGACGTGTGGAAGGCCCCTGCAGCACAGCGCCATGGCAGATCAGCAGTTGACAGTGGAGGCTCTCCGTGCGGTTTCCCTGGGGATGGTGCAGCCGCTGCAGCAGAGCGGCGATGGCTCTGCTACAGGGAACTTCTTGTCTGAGTGGCTGCAGCAGTGCGCGCAGCTGCGGCAGCAGGCTTTTTGCCAGGGAGATCGCAGCGCCGTCGGAGAGTGCATGCAGCAGGTCCCCGAGGCGAGCGGCAGCGGCAGCGTGGCGTCTGTTTCCAGCAGCGTCCCTTCAGACTTCCAGTGGTGGACCCCTCAAGCGGACGATACGGCTTCTCCCGAGGCACCGCAAGAAGAGGACGCTACACAGCAGCAGCAGTCCTCGCCGTTGCCTTCGCTTGAGCAGACGGCTTCGCCATCCGACACGCCTGAGGCGGCAGGAAGGCAGTCCCTGCCTCGAGGGGAAGAGGCTGCGGGGGTGGATGTGATGAGGCTTTTAAATGGACCCTCAGCGCCGGAAAAAGCGCGAGGAAAATCTGCTTTTTCTCGAGGAACGGCGTGTGCCGATCATGCGGCTGCGTCCGGGGAGGCTTTGTTTGCGGGAGCAACGCCCCCTCCTCCGGGAGCGCATGCAGAAAAGGCTGCGCATGCGCTTCTGCCAGCAGGGGCTGCGCTTTGCGGGGTGGCGGGGACGGCAGCAGGCGCTGCGGCAGCATCTCCATCGGCATGCGAATCGCCATCCATGTGCGGAGAGTTGTCACAGCAGGCGGGGAACCTCGAAGCAGGCGCGCCAGGGGCGTTCTCGAGCGGCGACATCGCGGCAGAGGCAGCAGCAACAGCAGCAAAAGCCGCAGAGGCAGCAGCTCTGCAGGCGGCAAGGGCAGCCGCAGCTGCAGCCGCAGCCTTAGTAGCCCATTCAGCAGCAGCAGCGTCGAGGGGTGTGGAGGACAGGCAGCAGAAGCTGCATCTCGAAAATGCACGGGGATCTATTCGAGGCTCTCTCCTGGAAGAAAGAGACCTTGAAAATCTCAAACAGCTCCAGCGTCTACGGGCAGAGCGAGCAAACGCAGCAGCCAATGGAAGGGGTAGGTTTGCGGGATGTGCGTCCACCTCGCTCGCAGCTAAGGACGGCGAGCAGCGAGGAGAGAGTGCATGCGGCGCCTCCTTCGCTTGCTCGACGCGGGGGAAGGGGGTTCTTCCAGCCCCCCCTCCCTCGAGAGGAAGATCTTTAAGAGCAGCGGCAGAAGACGTCGGCTTCTTCAGCGGAGCACTCGACGGGGGGGGCGGAGAAAATCTGCAACTTCCTACAGGCGTTGCTTCAGGCGTAGTTGCTGAGAGTTCAAAGCTCTCCGGGGAAAATAAGCAGCCAGGGGAGGTCGCCCTCGAGCCAGCGCTGCAGAAGGCGGAGACGACGCAGCCTCAATTTGCGCTGGCGAAGTCGAGCGAGTTGGAAGCTATGCAGCGGGAGGAGGAAGCCTCTGAAGAGATGCGGGGGCAGCGAAAGAAGGAGTATTTTTCCCTCGTCTCGCAGCAGCAGTCGGAGCAGCACCACCAGAAGCGGCGTTCCCAGCAATCTTCGCCGCGCGTGCGATTTGCCGAAGATGCCTTGCAGAATGAGCAGTGCGTCGTTTGATGCCGTTTCGGTTCTAGAAAAAGGTCTTTTAGGCAGTCTAGAGAGCACTGCCACGCAGTTGCGCTTGCCTGATCCATCGCTGCTCTCTAGTCTCTGATATGGGGTTTCTTTCGCTCTGCAGGCTCAAAGAGCAGCTCAAGAGGCAATCCAGGGAGCTAAAGAAGCTGCGTCACTTCAAAAGCGTCCAGCACGCGCTACACAAAGAAACCGAGCGGCATCTCGACGTGAGTTGACCTCCTTCTTGCATGACATGGCCCAGTAGAAAAGCGACTCTTCTGCTCACCGTGCACGGTGCCTCTCCCCGCGAGTGTTTTTTTCGCATAGCCCTCTGTTTAAAGGCCTCATTCAATGTGTGTGTATGAGCTTTTCTCTCCTTTATGTGTGTCTGAATGTCGCCTGGGCCTGGTAGGTGCTGCACATGGAGCTAAATAAACTGGCAGCAGAGAACGTGGAGCTTATCGAGCAGCGGCAGAAAACAGGCATTGCAGCGCAGCACGTAGCATTCCGTTTGCTGGTGCTCCACGCGCGTGCTTCTAGGAAGGCGGTCATGGAGGACGCCGCAGTGTCTCCCCGCAAAGACGAAGAAGAGGCTCTGAATCATGTAGTGCAGCAAAACAGAGAGCTCCAGCAAATGCAGTGGCAGCTGCAGCAGCTGCGGCAGAAGGTCATTGCAACCCATACAAAGCAACAGGAAGGCCAGCAGCGGCTGCGTGAGCTGCAAGCAAAAGCAGCAACCCTGCAGCAGGAGAATACAGCTCTCAAACAAACCGTCAAAAAGCTCCAATCCGAGCAGCAAGAGCAGCAGCAGAGACTAGAGCAGCAGCAGCAACTAGAGCAGCAGCAACAACTAGAGCAGCAGCAGAGACAAGCGGAGCAGCAGCAGAGACAAGCAGAGCAGCAGCAGAGACAAGCAGAGCAGCAGCAGCAGAGACAAGAAGGACAGCCGCAGCAGCAGGAGTCGCCTGTTAGAGAAGAGGATGCGAATTTTCCCCAGATAGACGTAAGCGAGGGATATTGACACATCCATTAATCCCTGCAGAGGGCGTTTAGAGAGTGGGCTTCTCTTGCTGGCAAGGCGGGAAAAGGGTAGCTTTACTCATCAGGTGTTGTGGAGGCTGCATGATAGAAAATTGTGCAGGGATGGCAAGGGCATTTATAGCGCGAAAGCAGTCGATTCTTTTTTCGTATGTGCTGCACGTGTATGTGGATATTTTTAGCGCATCAGCGGCGATGTGGCCGCTGAGCAGAAGGCGCGTATGGAGGCGGAAGAGCAGTTGCGGGAGACTCTGGAGGTATTGGAGCTTCTGAAGGAGTGCTTGCAGGAGCAAAAGGAAAAGGCATCGAGTCTCGAAGAGCAATTAGCAGACGCCCAGCGTCAGCATAGCGAGCTGAAGCAGCAGCTCGAGCAGCAGGCGCTTGAAAAGAGACCTCCTGTCACCACGTCTGCAGCCGTCCTCTTGGATGCGCTTGCCAGTGAGGCAGCAGGGGAGAGTGTTCAGGAGGATGCGTCGGAAACGTCTTTAGGAGCTTCTGATTCAAAGAGGCAATCGCTTTTGCCCTCTAAAACACGTCCTACGCGTAACGAAGTACGTGTCGGGGGTGGGCATCATGCGGGGGGAGTAAGGAGGGGGCTGTTGTTATTCTTGTTGTTTTTATTGTGTGCAAGCCTGGTATGGATGCAACCTAGCGGCCTGTTTTGCAAAGCTCTTGCACTGCAGAGAGCAAGGAAAGGAAAACAAATTGCCACACCGCATCCTGAGCTGTTGCCAGGGAACAGGGGGGGGTTGGGGGGAGGGGGTGTTAGAGTTGGTGAGGAGGGGTGTTGGATGCTGACGTGTGTCTCTCCGTGCGCTATCTTCGACATCTTTGCAGACTTCCGAAGTCGGCATTCAGGCAGGGCCGCCGAAAACTTTGAATCCCCTTTGCAACTCGAAAGACACCTTGCAGCAGCAGCAGCAGCAGCAACAGCAGCAACAGCAGAAGATTGTACGTCTGAAGGCTGCCCTTGCCACGCAGTCCAAGGCGTTTTCCGAGGACAAGGCATATTACCAGCAGTTGGTACTAAAGCTGCAGCAGCGCATCGCAGAATTAGAAAGGTACCAGCATCAGCTGCTGGTGCACCTACAGCAGCTACAGCAGCGGCAGCAGCAGCAGCAGCAGCAGCAGCAGCAGCAGCAGGCACCTGTTGCATCAGGTTCTGCGGGTTATGTGCCCTGCCTCGTCAACGCACTCGCGCCATATGCCTTCCCAGCAGCAGCTGCTGCGTTGTTGCCGAGGGTGTCGGAGAAGAATTCATTGGAGCAGCAGCCGCAAGGAGAGGCGCATGCGCATGCGGGTAAAAGGCAAAGCGGTTCCTGGGGAGAGGATACGGCGGGAGAGGACGCCGGCAGCTCGAGTAGCGAAGATTGGCTAAAGCTGCTTGCCGATGCCATCCAAGACGAAGATCAAGCGCGGCAAAACACAGCGGACAGCGATACGACGCAGCTGGCGAAGATGCAGTGCTCTACTGCTGAAGGGCAGCATCCAAAGGAACAGACACTGGCGAGAGTGCCTGAGTCTGGCGAGGCACCTGGTGATGCTCTTCTGCAAAGGCAGCAGCACACCTTCCGCTTCTCGCTTCCCAGAAAAACGGATGCTGCTGCTCGTGCAGCGTCGAATGCCCCCAGCCTCCTTTCTGCAGCGCCTTCAGTACAGCCGGCGGCTACTTTGCAAGAGCAGGAAACTCGGCAGCGCCTCTTGCAGCAGCTGCGGGAGAGTTTGGAAGAACGAGTGTGCAAGCATTTGGAGAAGCTGCAGGTGTCTCTCAGCGTAGAAAGTCAGACTGCTGGCGGCAGCAGCAAGTCTCTTGACGTTCCAGGCATCCAGGAGGGTGTTTTGTCCTCACGTCAAGAGAGCTCTCGGCAGGGTGAGGGGGGGAGCAGTCCACGCGGAAGGGCAGCAGGGGCATGCCTCAAGTCGGGAGGCTTTGGCATGCAGAAGCGTGGTTTGTCGCCGCCTGTGGCAGACCAGCAAGCAGAGCAGAAGACCTCGAGTGAGAGGGAGAACCCCTGGCTGCAAGCGCAGCAGCCGCCCTCCCCTTCTCGAATCTCGTCTCAGTCATTCATGAGTTCTGGAGGCAGCACTGTCGAGTCCGTACAATTGCAAGACTTCACAGCTGGGCTGGCAGAGAAGGATGCGTCAGGAATCTCGAGGAGGCAAGAAATCAGCAGGAGCCCTGTGGTGTCCACCACTGCAAGTTCTGTTTTTGGGGGCGATACAGCCGGGTGCTCAGCCTTTCCCGTGTCTGTCGGCAAGGCAGAGCTTGCAGACATTGAGCTCTCCGACGACGTTCCTGCGGCAAGGCAAAAGATACAGGAGTTCAGGCGCCAGCTGCGGCAGCAGGGGCTGCTTAGCTGAGCACGCGATGGCGGGAAGGAGGGGGAAGGCGGAGGCTTGCGTTAGACAAGGGGCAATACTCCTCGTTCTGAACCGCCGAGGTTGGCAAAAAACCCAAAGTTTTCTGCTTTAGGCAGCCCCGGGAAAGCAGGAAAATGCACTTTCTGCGGTTTTTTCTTCACACGCCCGCGCATCTTTGAGTGCACTCGAAAACCAGGTCGCTTTGGTGTACAGACACATGAACAGAGTGCCCTGTTAGTTTGGTACAGAGGCCCTGCAGTCTAATTAGTTTTGCGTGTAACGACTCGGTTTGCGAGGCCCAATCCTCAAATGTCTGCAGTTGGCTTGCTGCTATGGACACCGCGAAGCGAGCACGCGCCCTTAAGACTGAATTAACTGCAAGCGGCATGAAGCACAGGCACAAACGCAGTGGAATCTGCCTGCCTGGCGCTGTGTACTCTCTACAAGAGTTTTCTGCGCTTAGCTGGGGACCTGTCTTATTTGATGGCTCTCAGGTGCAAAGTTCGCTGGCTAGTGGAGGGCGCCTCTGCGGGGGAAAAGAAGACGCCTTGGCCGTCCAGCCAGCCAAGGCTTCTCCTCTTCCGCTTAAAACAAAGTAAAATAAACAGACATGGGACACACAGAGTTGTTGTGCCCCAAAACACTTTGTAACAAGCTGTCCTCGGCACTCTTTAAAGCAAAGTGAGAGCGACCGAATCCCCCGTCCTACTTGGGGGGTGTGCTGCGACACCTGGTTGGTCCAGTTCTGTACAGACTTTCAGATCCCGCGGATGCGTCGATACTGGCGTCTTGCTAGCTGGAGACGCCAGGCATGGGGGCGCAACTGCAGCTTTCCTCTAACCCTACCTTGACAAAGGCCTTATGCAGTTGAACCTAACTGTGCAGGAACAGCTTTCCTCTAATCCTACCTTGACAAAGGCCTTCATGCAGTTCAAACTAACTGTGCAGAAATAGGAAAAAGCACCAGGGTTCTTAGTGCGTCCCTTTTGGGGCCTTATCTTCACGGTGTTTGGCCCTCTGGGGTTTCCCAGGATAGTCCTGGTCGGGGTCGAACCATTTTCTGGAGCGCATGCAGGAATGTGGAATGGTCAGCAACCGGTTGGATGCATGTAGTTGTGATGTCGTGTAGAGGGATCATTTTTGTGAACGAACAGAAACACTTCCAAAAAGGAAGGATCTATGCGTGGGTGCATACGCTAGTCCCTCAAAGCAAAGCACAGAGCTTGCAATGTATGTGCTGCATGCCGCACGAACGGACATAGACACTCCGTGCGGAGAGAGGCCAGTGTCCCGCAAGCAATGCCTGTGGCCTGATACAGTTTCCGTCCGCCCACAACAAGACTTTTTTTCTCCAAGATGCTTTGCATAGACACTGTAATCCAACGCCTAGATACTGCGACGCGTAGGATGCACCACTCCTCTTTCAGGCAACGCACACCTCATATGGGAATCTCTTCGATTCGGTGGTGGCTGCACACTCCGTCCGACCTCCATCAATCTCCTGATCCCAGAACTCCAAACATTTCTTAAGGGCCCCCTTTAAGGCCTGCGTAAGGAGGTCCTTGGCCCCAAATCAAATTCAATTTCGTGCTGGCGAAATAATTTGTGTGTTTTTCAAGGAGCTCACCCTGTTCGCTGTCCTGAACCAACAGAATTCATCAGTGAGAGTGAAGGTGTTGTAGTACATTCTGTGCATTGCAGGTCCTCGCACCATGTTGCACACTACCAATTGCGCGCACAGCCACAGGGCTTCCACTCATGTAGCATGCGGCCAACTGCTATACTGTGTACTGTGTAATACTTAGCATATACGCGCCTAAATCAATTTGTCAATACTTCATTCGTTCTTCACTAAAAGTGTCTAGTATAACAGCAACAACCGAGGTTCAACTTCCAAAATCGGCCATATTTAGGCTTGGATGAGGTGGCGTACACGAAAGGAGGCCACAGTTTATAGCTCTGAACTTAACAGGTCAACTGCAAGCCCACTTCACAAATTCCAGCCACTGCCCCCGAGGTGCCTACCGGAGTTGGACACGAACCACTACCACGGCCTGGCTTGCGTTAGGGTCCAAATAGGACGACTTTTCTGGATAGTGTAGCAGACGGTTTTACACTTTGGCACACCCTCTACAGTGGATATATTTCATTATGAGTCAGTCAAGTATTTGCTTATTTTTTATGTTGCATTGAGGCGTTATTCAGTGCAGAGTGAGTAAGTTAGCCCAGTTGTCTACTAATTGACGCGAGATACTTGTGTGTTGCAGGCTCATGTGCCACTTGGTGCAAGTGATCAAAGCTTTCAAAGAGTGGAGCTATGTCCATGTGCCCTAGCTGTTGTCCTGCGCCCACTGCAGCCACCCGGAGTGGCAGTATAAAAACAAGAAGAAGATGATGAAGCTGCTTAGGCTGACACTTGCGGTTTTTTTGCGCAAGGTTTCGGTATTGGATTTGACGCCAGAACGATTTTCTTTTTGACGCGTAGAAGGAGTGTTACAGCTAGTCCAGGCAGGAGCAGTACATGAGACTTCTCTTATGTAAGCTGAATGCTGGCTGGACCATCCTTAAACAACGACAAAAGCCACTTAAGAATAAAAATTTGGATCATACAAAAGCATGTGCAGCCCGGTGTGCGGAAGACGAATTCGTTTTCATTGAGTGTAATCACGGACCTAGCGAGCGACATGAGCTGTGTGTTTAGAGCCGTACCAGCGAAAATGATCACATGGTTTTATGCTTGATTTTTCAGTTTCGGTGACTTCCCTCGGCCTTCTCTTTCGCGATGTCGAATTCTTGCCAAACAGCTAGACGACCACAAAAGCGTGGGCGAAACGCGAAGCGGCCCGTATCGGGATTCTTAGATCACACAAAAAGTAGTGTTCACAGCCTATATTTTTAGCGGAATAAGACAACAAAGCACCAAGGTAGAATATCCTTCAGGGTCTACCGCAATTTCTTCCTCTCAGCTAAATCACACAGAGGAATGAGCGATTGTGCATGCGGCCAATCGATCTGCTCCCTTGTGAGTGTTTTTGCCTTTAGTAGGCAATAGCGAGCGTTTTCTCGATCTTTTGTTGTATTAATGCTAAAGGAGTCTTCTCTACGGCCTTTATTTGTCATGATTGCCTCTCTGCCCACCGAGAGTTTCTTAGAGCTCAGATTGTAGTTGCATGCACATGCTGCATCGCTCAAATTATCATTTGCTATAGTTTTCTTTGTTTTCAACTTAAAATTTGAATCCACAAAGTCAACTAGAGGGTTCTTAGAAGGCATCCCGTGCGCAGCCCCTTGGGAGCAGCCACTACAGCCTTGTGTTTGCTGGTTAAATATACTATATATATCACCGCTTGCTGACGGGCGTATGTGGTCATGGGAATAGATAGGAGGTAGCAGTTCCAGATAGATTTTGAGTGGCGCCTTATTCGGATTTTCACGGCTTGTCGCTCTATCGTAGCCGTTACCGTTTTCTTCCTGCGTACGTTCAAAGGCCTCCCTGAGCCTCTAGGCGCAAAAGCGAGCTCCTTGTGTCCATTCACTTCCTGGCCATGCAGTCCGCAACACTCCTTCCTCGCACCGCTGCGTTGCAGGGCACGGTTGGTGGTTGGCGCACTTCAGTTGCGGCGCCGTCCTGTGTGTAGCCAATCCTCCGAACGTGTGGACTCTCTCTCCTTCCTTCGTCTCTTAGAGGCGACCCCAGGAGCTGCGAGTCTTCGGCGAGTCGTCGAGCCGTGCTTGTATTCCTTCCGCCCTCCCTCTCTTGAGAAAGCAACTAGCACGCCTAAAGGCCCCAGCCAGTGTCTGGCATCTCGGTGCGTGAAGTGTCCAGCGAACCTGACGCTGCCTCCTCACTCACAATTGAGGCCACCCTCTTTCTTCGCGGAACCAAACAAAAAGAGGCCGGACTGTTGGGCTGCTGCCTGTGTGTCCCGCGTTACTGCGTGCGCGCTTCTCCCCCGCGTGTGTCATCATCCTTCATCGTCATAAGTCCTCTTTTGGCCTGGTGGCAGTGAGACTTCTGCTGCAGCGTCGGGAAAGATGTCTTCTCGAGATGATCAGATTCCGACACTGAGTCGGGAGAACCGGTGGGCTAACGAAGAGGACGTTGGCTTGAGTCCGAAAGACCAAAGCCCCCCGCATAGCCCCCCCGGATATCCAGCCATATCTTCGTTCCAAGAAGGCGTAAGCACGCATTTAGAGAGAGGAGCGACAAGGCCTCCCCATGCCCGACGAGCGCGTCCAGGCGCGCACTTCCAGGCACCGCCTACTTCGCCTCGCGCGCCGCTGGTGCACTGCAACACCCTGTTCAAAACGTCGACTGTTCAGGCACCCCTCCTTCTCGAGGAAGACAGAGGCCAAGAGGCGGCCAAAGGCGCAGGAGACGCAGTAGCAGTGCCTAGGACGAAGTCTACACCCGTGTCTGCAGACAGACGGGGCATTACACCGCCGTCGAGCGCGTGTGAGGCTGCGGGGGTTCAACTGACACAAGCACCCTCAAGTCCTCAACCACAGGCGTCGACGACATTCTCGGCGCCTTCAGACCGCGAGTCGCAGTGTGCAACGAGCTCCCCTAAGAAAGACAACCCTTCTCAGACCCCCCTAAGTTCACAGTTCGCCAGCGCGCAGCACAGCGGCAGCAGGCCCCCAGGACGGCTTGGCATTCCCAACGCGCAAGGGGGCTTGTCCTTCTCCAGCGAGAAGCTGCTCTCTGCAGCTCCATATTTCAAGGCTTTCCAAGAGATGGAGAAGGCCTTGGCGTCAACAACTCCCAAGAAACACATTCCCATGGGACCCCGGCATATAAGCGTAGCGATGCAGGGGGCCCCCCCCGTTAAGGTCTTCTGCGGGACGTGGTTAGCAAGCCGCACATCTCTCCCCCTCTTTCGAGTTTTCTTCCCTTTGCCCTTTTAGGCCTTCGCCTCCCGCTTTCTAAGCAGCAGTAGTAGCTCTCTTCTTCTAGGGGCAACTCATGGACAAGTCGGTGTTTTTCGTGCACACATGCATGAACACGCTTTGCGTGGCAATAATTGTACAGATACAAGCAAAGGGGCGTTGATGAGGCACATATCTTATATCCATATAAATGTGTTTATACCTATATCTGCATATGCACGAGCAGCTGTATCTATATCTAGAGTACGGCCCTTGAATAATATAGGCAGGCCTCGACATGCACACATAATTCTAGGGGGAGGAGTCTGCTTGTGCCTCGCCTTCTGATGGTGCTTGTGCTGCAGGAACTGTCAATATCAGGAATTCCCAGTAAACTTCTTGACAAACCAGAAAACTGCAGTTTGCGTACAGAGGATTTCGGGGAGCCAGAAATTCGCGGGCGGTTCGGAAACTCCTTCCCCTTTAAGTGGGGAAGTATCGCCCTCTTCAGTGATAGCCGAGTGCCTTCCCGAAGAGGTCCCGGCGGATGTGATTGCCAAACTGGATGGCGATTTTGAGACCTTGTTCAGCTCTGACGGCAATGAGGCAGAAGGTCAAGCGGAAGGAGATGGCCAGCCGCAGGAGCCTGCTGCTGCTGTCGCGCAGTCGCCCTCTGTGAGGTTTTCACCCCCCTTGACACGAAGAGGCACAATCCGTAGGGGAGACCTTCTGCGTTCCAGCACCCGACAGTTGACGGCAGTACAAGGAGAAGACCAGCCCCTAGGAGAGTGGCTGCTTCCGGGTTATGACGTGTACGTTGTCTCTCTTCAAGAGACCTTGGGTAAGAGCTTAGGCCGGTTGGCAAGGCCCTGCTCTGCGCACTCTTGAGCTCCTTCCATCCTCCGCATTTGATGGTCGGCTTGCTTTAGGCCTTCGGGCTGAGAGAGCAGCATGCAGCTGGAGGACAATTTTCCACCGCTCTGTGCTGCCTCGACGTGTGCGTTCGTGCGTTTCACATCACACCTTCCAGGGCAAACCATCTTCAACACAGTAACGGTGTACCTAACGGCTGTCAATGGAGTCTCCTACAAGAGAATCAAGTTCTCGGAGGATAAGCTCTCGGGCCTCGGCGATGGCGCGTGGATGCAATTCAAGAGCACCAGTATGTCGTGCATGCAGGGAGCAGGTGAAAAACCTTGTCTATGGCGAATCCTTCCCAGTGCTTTTTCACAGGCGCTGCTGGCCGTTTAGAGAGGGCCTCTGAACAGCGGCATTTGGGGCTGAATTCTCTGCGTTTTCACCAAGGGTCTACAGACCTGAGCTCTTTTCCAGTGTAGGGAGGGCAGGAGCTGCCCAAGAGAGTGTAGAGCTCCCAAATACGAGGGAGTGAGATAAACACGGATGGCGGAATGCGGGGGAGGGGGCGGGTGGTGGGGTTGTGTTTTCCAGGTTTGGCCGTTTGGGCCAGAGAAGATCTCGAGGGCGAGGGTATGCCGGTCAGTCTAGTAAGCTCCAAGGCTGCATCAGTCAGTACGTTGAGGCACCAAAGGTCATGCCACCGCTGTGCTCTTCCGCTAGACATGGAGACCTTACTCGCACGCTCTAATAAAGCGCGGAATTCCATGGAAGCCCCTGCATCAACGATCGTGTGGGGGACGTTCATCTGTTGCTGTAGCAACCAGTGTCGTTTGCTTTTAGCGGTTTAAGGTTGAATCTGCGTGTTTCTTACGTCAAGCGAATGTTTGGGAATGTGCGGGTGGTGCTGGCTGGTGATGCTGCTTTTGCCTCAGGCTTCTTGTCTGGGAGCAAGGGAGGCGTAAGCGTCTGCTTGAAGATATGGAATCAGTTTTTCTGCTTCATTGGATGCCACATGCCGTCGACGTCTCCCGAGGTGCTGCAGCCCGTTCAGCTTGCATGCTCACCGTTTGCCATGCTCCCTTGCTGCTTAAGCGTCAGCCCGATGCGTTTTGTAGCCTTTCGGTCTTGATTTCAAAAGCATGCAGGCGCATCGCACCCCACTGAAGATGCTTCTTTTCTGCAGATGCTTTGAAAGGCTGCCGTGTTGTCTTCGCTCATGGCCCTTCAGAATCAGCGCTGTCTTAGACTCATGCACGACAGCTTAGCAGTGTGTGCTCCTGTATCGTCTAATAACCAGTGACATGGACACCTCGTAGCTGAAGTGGAAGGGGTGCAGGCAGTGTGGGCCTCGTTGGGAATAGGGGCCGACACCATTGAGCCCGCATTCTGTATTTCAGGATCGGAGGAAAGCGCGAGCTGTGGTGGAGCAGCGCCTTTTGGAGTTTTATGGCGGTGCGTCCAGCTGGAATGAAGCATTTCATCATGTCATTTGGATGGGAGACTTCAATTTCAGAACTCAGCGCATGACAGCGCAACGAGCAGGTATTGGTTTGCGCTTTTGCGCAGTTACTTCTGGATGCTGCTACGTCTGTCCATTTGCGCGTCAAATCCTTCTGTTCTCTCCATCGCACTTGGGTTCCCTGTGTCTTGCTTTTTAAGGAGCGGCCTCGCGTTCAGCTCCCCTCCCTCCCCCCTCCCCCGCCACCAGGGATTCAGCTAATGGTTCTCTCCCGTCCGCTTTTAAACCCTTCCCATGCATACAGGTAACGTGGGGAGAAAGGGGTCTGAATTCAAGGGCGTCATGTCTCCTTAGGGGTATTGGTTTGTATTACTGGCGTTCAGTTACTCTACTAAAACAATCTCTCAGGGGATTGCTGAACTTTGATGAGTGGATGGGACAGAGTGGAGAGGATATGCGCGCTTCTGTAAGTGCCCTTAAAGGCGTGCTGCCTTTCGGTATTTTAAAGGAGAAAACGCCTTGCTGCGCGTTCTTTGGGTTAGATGGCGGAACTGCACAGGGGTGTACGAGTCGATTCGTGTTTCGAGTTACCTGCTGTTGGCCAGAAACGCCTTTTGGCCAATCGATCTAGGATGCATTTTCGCGGTGCTTTACACTATCGCTGCTTCTTAGGGTTTTACCGAGGCACCGATTTGTTTTCCCCCTACCTACAAAAAGGCAGATGGCCGACCTCCCGTCAACATGGGTGAGCCTAAGTGGGTTGAACAGGAGTACCAAACTCAAATGGTTACGCAGTGGTACAAGGGCTCAAGACTACAGGACCGAGTTCCTTCGGTATGTGCGGATTTCAGCACAAAGTCCGCTGTTACCCTCACCACCCTCTAGCTCCGACCAACTCAAGCGAAGCTAACAGGGGCTGCTGTGCGCGTTTTCAACACTTTGCAGTGCCGGTTTTGTAGTGGTGTCAATGCCTTCTTGCCGAGCCTCCTGACTGCGCTGCACCATACCGCTGGTGCGTTCCCGGAGCTCTCAGGTGTGCGTTGTGCTGTTTACTCTTTTCAATTCAGTGGACCGACAGAGTCTTCAAGTGCTCTCTCCCCGAGATGTCCTCCCTCGTGCGCTTCCAGCCCAACGTGTACTTCTCCGCTCTGCCAAAGCGCCCTTGTCCGTGGTCCCCCCTCTCCCAACCAGAATTAATCCTAACCTTTAGTCTTCACCTCATCTCTAGGATAGTCTGCAGTTGTGTTGTAGCCGCTAGGGTCTAAAATGGAGGGTCCATGGATCTGGAACGCATCGGATTGCACGACTTGTTTGTAAAGCGGATTTCCCTTCCTCTACTAGTTCGCAGGGAATTCGCAAGGCCGCTCACACTGGGAATGTGTGTGAGTTATGTTGTGTCTTTTTGCATGCTTTAGATGTCCATTCCCACCCTCTTCTTTGCTCTGATAGTATTTTTCTTTAATCCTTGCATGTTTCGTATGCAGCCTTTTTGATTGCTAGCGACCACTCGCCGGTAGGTCTGGGTCTTGACTGCTATCCACTGGATATGTCTTACATTATGCCTGAAGTAACATCGCGTACTCTGGCAGCGAAGTAATAGGCCGCTTGGAGAGGAGGGAGCTAGCACGAGGGAGGCACAAGACTCTCTTCCTCCAAAACGCGAAGATGCAGCGCGTCTGCTAAGAGCTCATCGCCTCAGTCAAACTTCCCATTAGACCTAAAAGCTAGCGGAAGATATCCAGTCTTGTTCGTGTACAGCAAGTGCGCATGAGGAATTCCATGGGTATCGATTAGCTGTGCTCGTAAATATGTAGGAGCGCGCTGCTTTCCACGCCGCTACAAAGGGAGCATGTTGCATGCACTATCTGGGTGAAACTGGTGTGCTTGGTCGTGTTGGTTGAGGAACAGAAAGACAGGCGATTTATGAGCCGTTTGTCATCATTCTGCAAATTTAATTGTGCTTTGGCTTCTGTTGAAGGGGCAGAAGACTCATAGTGGAGAACTAGGGTTGCAGTCACTGAGGGCAGTTAACCGATGTCAATGCAGTGTAGTCGTGCCTTTCGATGCATTCTGAAGGGAAATAATATTCGTAGCGGACGACGCTCTCACCTGCGTACGCGCGCAATTCATTGCCTGCCACGGGCTCACCAATAAAATATTGAAAATATAAATTGTCATCTACACTCTTGCCGGCGGGTCCATATCGAGGTCTCGAGTTTTCAAATAAGGTCTGTAATTACAGTGACTAGGAGGTTGCGACTTTGCAATCACCGATGAGAAAGAGGGGGGGAATTATGGAAGCCTGAGTCAAAAAGGTAAAGAGAATAGCAAGTACTAAGGTCTAGATCTGCAATATTGGAGGAGACACTTGGAGAGAGACGCTGGGCATGACAGTACCAAGCACATGCGCAACAGCGGTAGGCTCTGTGCGAGGGAGAGGCGGCGTATTCCCTCCCCCCTACCCCAAAACACGTAAGGTGGCAGATAAAGCCTCGTGATTCAGGGAAAACACAATGGTTCACATCTTGTGCTGGCTTTAGAAATCGGCATTTTCTGTTGTGCACGCTCTAGTCAGCCTTCGGGACTATTATGGTAAGACCACTATTCCGGTGATGTTCAATTGAACGCTAACTCGTCGCTCGACCTTTTTAGCAATTCATCCAAATGTTGAAACCGCTCGACAGCACGTCAGCATGGTCGCACTCCCTTTGAATGGCCAGATTTCCGCAGCTGATCCCTTGCGGCAGACCTTCTCGCGTTGTCTACTCCTCGGACGGGCCGCATGATCAGGGAAGTGAAGCTCGAGGCCAGGGTTTTAGGCCCTGTTTGCGTTGCTATTTATCGATCTCGAGCTGCAGCTAGCTGGTACTGGCCCGATTACTTCCCCTCCAGCCAGAAGCAAGCACTGCTCGAGGGAGCCTGCGGCTAAGTCTTCCATGCAGCTTGCAACACCGTCCCAGGGCACGAAACAACACATTAGGACTGCTTACTATTGAGTCGAAATACGTTTCTTGGCTGAACGCAAGCGATGGCCAATTTACACCTCTTCGGTACGCCGGGGTGCAGAATCCGTACCTCATCTTCTTCCCCTACTACGAGCGAAAGGAGCAAGGAGGGTTCAATCGAACTTGCTCTAAAGCAGGCAAACCCCTCCTCCCTCTTTTCAGGGGGCCAAGCTCCAACTAGCGGCTTGCAGGAACCTGAGGGCGAGGGCCTCATGGACCGAACGTGCACCTCTCTGACCTGCAGCAACACCAACAGCAACAGCTGCTGTTGCAGCGGTCCCCAGGAGAGCTGCTGTGCATCTGAGCTACAACTGAATGAGAAAGCGGAGAGCAGTGGGCTGCGGAGCGGCGTGGTTCGCGTTACACAGCAATGCGCGGCACTGGGGGCCTATGTCACACTGTCCATTTTAACAGTGTTTTGGACCAAGTACCTTGTTGCAGGAAAGGTCCCCACCCCTCTCTTTCTGTCGTGGGTGCAGCAGGCAGTGGGATTGGCAGTCTACTCGGCTGTGTCTGTCATTGTTGCAGCCCTAAGCAGCCGGCGGTCAGCCTGTGGAAGAGCCCTTGCAGCTGCATTCCCACCAATACGGGTTAAAGGCCGAGTCATGCTTCGGGTGTTACCCCTGTCCCTGTGTTTTGTCGGGATGATAGGCTCTGCCAACGTGTGTCTGCAGCGTGTTCAAGTCAGTGTATATCAGGTGGCACGGTCACTGACCCTCGTTTTTTCGCTTCTCTTGTCGATATTTTGGCTGAAACAAAGGGTGCTGAAGGGAGAGGTCTTTTCCTGTCTTCTGGTTGCCTCGGGCTTCGCTCTCATGACGGCAGTAGGATCCGATTCTGCCTCCCTTACGGGGTACATCATGGGGGCCTTGGCCTCTCTGTTTCAAGCTGCTTACACAGTGCAAATGAAGGCGACATTGAACTGTCTAGAGGCGGAAGAGGAGGATCTTGTTCACGGCCCCAAAGTGCGCTCGGCGTATCAGCTCATCAGCAGCAGCTCCACAGACGCAGTTCCTAGGAATGGATACGCATCCACGCATACAAATAGCAAGGGCTCATTCGCAGAACGAGAAAGAGCCGCTTCCCCTCACATTACTGCGGTCGTCGTCAAGACATCTGGAGACGTCTGCAAAACGGCTGAGAGTGGCAGGGGCGTTCGCAGCCTTAGGGGTGCAGACACTCCAATGGAGGAGCTTGCTTTCTCGGAGAGAAGCGAACTTGAGCCTTGCAAGTCGATCCAGCAAACGGAACAACCGAGACACCCGCGCTCTGAGTGCACCAGCGCTGTTCGGTCTTTTACTGAGCTGGAGGAAGTAGAGCAGCAAAATCAGCAGGAATTCGCATCTGGCACCACTAGCAAGGGTCTCACGGAGAGGAAGGAGCCTCGGGCTCGCGTTGAACCTCTCTGTGTTTTTTATAACATGCTAAATGCGATATGTCTCTTTCCGATCGTCTTGCTTCTTTCAGACGAGCCACGAGTACTCTGGAATCTTGCTGCAGAAGGAACGGCGATGAATTCCACAGTTATTTCGCAAGTGCTCGGACTGGGTAAGCCCAAAATCAGGGTGGCGTAACTGTTTCCATGTTAAAGTTTGTGTATGAGTTCATGCAGCTGGTCGGGCTCTACCAGAGAGCAGCTGGATGGGTGGAACGCAGGGTGGAAACGGAGTAGTATTGGCTACGTTGTTGCTTGAAAGAGGACTGCAGCTGCCTTTGCGGCAGCTCGTTTTTGAGCAAGACTCAGCTTGTTGGTGCACGCCACTTCATGTGCTTCACCCGCCAGTATTCACTGCACAGCTCTAGCATGGCATACTGCGTGTATGCCGTAAATCCTGCATTGAGATGTGGTACTTAAAGTTTTTTCTTGGAATACGTCGTATGTCCAACCCGAGTCTTTCTGTGCTGGAAAAACAAAGATGTAGAGAGAGCAAGCCTGTTCGTTTGATGTTGATTCATATGTGCGGGCCGAATTAAATACCCTGTGGTTGCATCCTTAGGTATATCTGCGTGTGCCTTGCTTCACACAGGTGTTGTTACACTGATGTTGGGAACCAGTATCTTTTGGACTGTTTCTTTGACGTCTCCTCTATCTTTTTCAGTGGCAGGTTACGTCAAAACACTTCTGCAGGTTGCGGTAGCAATGGTCTTGTGGGGAGAGCGCCTGACCTTTGTGGAGACCTGCGGCTTTCTCCTAACTCTCAGTGGCTCGCTGTGGTACTCTGTATCACGGTGCCAAGCCAACTCTAGTCAGAGCTCTGGCTAGCCACTCAGAGCTCGACGTATGGCTAGTTACATGCCTATGACCATGGTCAGCTCGCTCCAGATCGCTTCCGGGGCACTGGAAGTTCCCAATTTGCGCATTCAGTGTCCGATCGACGCCTGGTGGAGGGTCTCTGTATCCATATGCATGCTTTCACTTTAACGTGTGACTCTCCAACTGGGAACATATATACATATATATATATATATATATATATATATATGGCAACAGAAACTCACGGACGGACACTTCTACACAGCTGTCCTGACACTCTCGACGATTTCTGCAGCAGTCAGCAAGAGGCATGCTTGTCAACCTATATCCGCCATCTTCAGTAGCGTTGACTCCTGGGCTCCATGTATCGCCCAAAGTGCTTCTGCATGCAAGAGAGTTGTTCCAATGCTGACTTTGCTACGCTTTGGTCATGGAAAAGACCAGTACTTAACGCAAAGACAGGCTTTCTCCTGACGGGATTCAGCGGGAGAAACGCAAGGAGCCTGCGCGATGGATGTATACAGGTAAATCAGGGAGTTTCAAAGTGCTACCCGATAGAGCTCATAGTTCGACCTTTTGCCAGTACACTTCGTTGCACATATCAGAGGAAATTGAGCTCCAGGACATTAATGCTCTCCTAGGGAGAGCAAGAAGTGTCAAAGAGGCCTCAGATGTACTGCTAGAAATTTGAAGGAAATTCGAGCTCTCATTCAAGCGTTGCCCTGAGATACGTCGCGTTGGGCGGTGCGCTAGCCGTTTGTTAACATGAGGGGTTCTGCTGAGTCGTTTCCTTCCTCGCCTCCTATTTATTGCAGGACAGTGCCACTTAGGCCCCACAGCCTCCAGAAAGGGCTTTCATTAGACCAATTTTACCGTTTTTTAATCTTCTGACCTCATGTATACATGCAGTGGTACGGAGGAATACTGCGCTTGCGAAAAGTTTGCCCACGGCTCTACCGACAAGTGTACGCGGAATAGGCTAACACGTGCAAAGACTATGATAGCTGTGTGTAATACTGTTCAATTTGGAATAACAGACACTCAGCGGCCAGAGAAGTTTAGGACTGCCGAGCTGTTCACACCCCATTAGGGCTACACTGCGCATTGAGGCATGCGAGAAACACACAGAATCAAGGTCACGAGTTCCAACTTTGCCGTGAGACAGCTATTTGTCAGGCTGACTTGCGATTATAGTGTCACTCTGAGAAGGTAGCCAGAGGCCCTTATAGAGTATGGAATCCAGCAGAGAGAGCTCGACTTGCCGATCTACCACCTAGCACATCGGTGAAATGCTATACAGGTAGCCAACAGCGAAGATGGCCACGGCTCGTATCGGATGAAAGCAAAGAGTTGGGAGTCTTTTACAAAGAGGTACCTAAACAAACAGCTCCTCGCAGCCACTTGGCAATGGATTTCATGGAGCTCCCTGAGGAAATCCTCGCTCTTCAAAAGTATGGGTAAGCTCAAATTGCAACCAATCCTGGTTCTTATGTGGTGTTTCCCCATGCTCTCCTTTTCTGACCATAATGGAAAGCTGAAACCGCCTCAGTGCTGTGTGGAACATCTACCAAGCTCTCTAGTTCCTGTGTTCATTTTTTCACCAACGGCCATTACTTGGCTAATGAAGGCATCGCTTAGAACTGTAGTGGATGCATATAAAAATACTCGGCTAGCAGGTACCAACTAGCTTTAGCTGATTTTCTCACACTACGAAAGCTAGAATGGGCAGCTATGCAGTCTGGCGCTGCTCGTGTTTTGCTGTCCTTCCCATTACGAGTGCGGACAAGGCCCACTTGGAGGGCCGTAGAGCAAAAAGCTGCATCATACGGTAGCTTGGAGGAAAGTACTTGTAAAGCTTTGATTACGTTTACATACTCATGCGTTGGCTTTTCGTGTGCTTCAATGATTAAAGTCGATTTTTCTCCCGGCTTCAAAGTCGGATGCAAAACCAAACATATTTGTTGGTGGTCCACCGGAAAGCAGATAAAACTATCCAGAACTACTCGTAGCGTGTTGATGACCATGCTATGATATTCAACGGGTTGCGTCTTATGGAGAGCAAAATGAAGCTGGTAGACCTTCGTAGTTAGCTATTGCGTTGCTACCAGAAGCGGGTGCGCTTAATAACCCATCAACTCCTTGGAGTGCTTATGCGAAAACTTCCGCTCTAGAGCCGCCGTCGACAAGCGGAGTAAGGACCTTATCGCTTGAAAAAATATATCTCAGAGTGCGTAGCCACTGTATCGATAGCGGGGAGTGCCTACATTGCATCTGACTAGTCAGAACATTGCGGGAGCTGAAAATATAGGTCCATACAAAAAAAGTTTCCACGTACAGGAGGCCACCAAAGCTCCTTCCTACGTCAATAGCT
This sequence comes from Cyclospora cayetanensis, assembly GCF_002999335.1. Taxonomy (NCBI): domain Eukaryota; phylum Apicomplexa; class Conoidasida; order Eucoccidiorida; family Eimeriidae; genus Cyclospora; species Cyclospora cayetanensis. The sequence goes on along the minus strand of NW_020312403.1, from coordinate 113,980 downwards.
GGAAACTTATACCTGGAACGTAAAAATCAACCTTGCTGGAACACTACTATTGGAGAAGGCACTGTGTAACACCATTCTCAAAAACACCAAGACGGTGCTGATACGATCCAAGTTCGCATAACATCATTTCAAAATCGATTGGTGCATCTGTTTTTCAATGGGTATTTTTGAATATAGGCGGATGAACTATGGGAGTTTCCGAGAAAAATTCTTCATTAAAAGCGTGCACTAACACAGTAGGGCAGCGGTATACTTCATGAAGCAGTAACTCTTCCAGTTTTTATACACAGTAGAGGTTCGTAGGTTGTATTTGCAGTCAAAAGGCCTATTTTATGCATTATGTGTATTTTTGTTGCGGGGAATCAAAGCATCAGAATACCACGTTCGCAGAAAAGAAGGGTGGGTATGCAGGCACAGATGAGGGCAGCAAAGGAAACCAACTCCCCAAATTTCAAGTCGACCCCCACTCTTCTCCTTCAAGTATACAAATTCATCACTGATGTGTGGCAATAGGAGAAGGTAGCCCGTCACCATGCCAGTGCCTCGGAGCTTGCCAATTAGGATTAAGAAAATAATTGTGGCAAGCGTGGGTGGTCAAGTTCCTTGATGCTATGGTGCGTTATTGAGCACCTTACACCTCTTATAAGGTAAGCATCATGATTAATAGCTTGTTGAGCTGCATGTGCCTCCAAAAATCACCAATACTTGTCAGGTGACCGTTTGCACGGGTAGCCGCCCAGTGGTCTGGACAACTTTATGCTCTTCGCACACCGGAGCTTCGCCCCATGAAATTGTTTTCAGCTGTATATTTTTAAGTTATTTAGTTTAAAACTGATGCAGAAATCGACTATTTGTGGCATTCCGTAGCTCTTAGGCACAAAGGCAGGTGGTCTAACACCGCGAAAAGATGCTGTTTGCCGAGTTCTTTCAACTAAAGGGCATCTCCAGGCTTTTCCCAGAGGGTCTGACGACAGTATACACAAATGAACAAACCTTTCAGTCAGAGAAGGCAGTCCTGAAGGCCCAGTTGGAGGGCACAGCAACCGCCAACAGGCCAAGCGTCAACGGGGGGGAACATCATCTTGGCGTGGAGAAAAGCGACTCAGATGATGAGGAGACGCGAAACAAAGAGATCCAGGATGGTGAGCTTCGGCGGGAGCTGCAGGAGCTGCTTGTCCTCCAGAACATGCTGGCTTATTTGCTGCAGAGCCACAGGTTGCAAGAAGCAGAGGTCGCAGTTTGTTGCTTCATCGACAGGAACCCTCGGAATGCTGACGGGTTCGTTCTCCTGGCTGACATTTACACCCAGGAAAAAAGATTTGCATCGGTGTGCGAGTGCTTGTGGGGAGCGATTCACAACTCCCCTGGAAACCGGATGCTGTTGCGGTTGCTTCGCGATTCAGAGGAACAGTCTCTCCTGCAGCTGTGTGAACTGCCTGTATCGTTTTTGGCTAAATCTCTTGCGACCTATCAGCCCTTAAATAGCCACCGATCAGGTTCTATGGAGTTTTCTGACTCTATTTTCAGCGTGGAGACGGCCCCTGTTGTAGTCGTACGGCAAGGCACTCATGTGGCTGCCATGGCAAATCGAGATCTGGAGCCAGGAGAAATCGTTTTTCGGCAAAGACCGTTTGTACTAACCCCACTGATGCTTGAGTCTGGTCAAATCTACACCAGCTGTTTCCACTGTCTGCAAGATCGAGAAGACCCCAGTAGGGGGTACTCTTGTCCTGTAAAGCCGTACACCTGTCCCTTTGCCTTTTGTTCATGGGAGTGCCTTATGCGTAACAGCCGAATACATGCCTTAGAATGCCAGGCGATTCCTTTGTTGCTGGCAGCAGCGAAGGAGTCTAAGCTCAGCTCCACGACCGTGCTGCATATCTTTCGAACAATTGTGAAGACTGGCCTGGAACGGCAGAACCGACAGGACCAGGGGGATGAGCGCGACAAGGGTGAAAATGCAACAACGGACGTGGTTGAACAGCTGCTGCAGCTGAATTCATATAGGGCGGCGGTCATTAGGGGCCAACCAGAGCTGTACGCGCAACTTACGCTGCTAGCGCGCCGATTGCAGCGCGTTTTGCCCGCGCATCTTCTCTTATTCCTCGAAGAAAGAGAATTGATAGAGCTCATGCTCATTTTGTGGCAGTACTCTACCTTTTTGACCTCCCCTTCAATTGCTTCCGCCGTAGACGGAAGGAACCCCGATGGAGCGATAGGTCAAGTCCTAGCACCCGCGGTCGCTTTGCTGCACCACAGCTGCGTTCCCACGTGTGTTGTGTGTCTGCAAGAGGATGGACTGGTGGCCGTGCGAGCTCTAAGCTTCATTCCTTCTGGGGGGAGCCTGTGCATTTCTCTTGAGGAAGACCTCTTCAAGCCGCAAAAAGAACGCAAGGGGGTCACAGCGTCCCCGCGGATATTTGGATGCGGCTGCATCCGATGTACGGACAGCGCAGAAGGCGGCAGACTGTTACGGGGCATCCGATGCTTCAAGTGTGTAAGGGGCTTCCTTAGCCCGCACAAAAGCAAGTCTTTGGCCTCTCGCCTCAATGCCTATACTGCAGCTCTGTCTACGGTGCCGATGCCTGAAAATCCCTTTGAAAAAGGCCAAGTGCGCAAGGCGAATTCGCTCACCGCGCAGCAAGAAGCGGAGACATCTGAGTCGAGACGAAGGGAGACAAGGCCAGCGGATAGCCAGAGCCCTCAGGCTGCGGGTGAGAAGGGGACTTTGGAAGGTGATGCGTCCCTCGACGAAGAATGGCTGTGCGCTAACTGCGGCTTAACGTCTGCCTACGTCAATCGGAGCTGTGCAGTCCTCGAGCGCGAAGTTGAGCAACTGCAAGCGGCTGCAGAGAGAAGGCTTGTGAGTGGTGCCCGTCTGGAAGCACGCAAGCTCTATACTGCCCTTGCACAGAGGTACAGCAGCCAGCTGCACCCCCAGCATGCCGTCCTGTTCAACACACACACCATCTTGGCAGGCCTCCTGGCGTCTCAGCCCGCAAAAGACCCCATCAAAGTGAGACTGCGCCATCCCACCCCCTACCCCACCCCCTCCCTTTGGCCCCTTTGGCTTTCCGGTGAGAGCGCTGCTATGCATGCGCCGTTGTTTGTCTCTTCATGACAGTAGAGTGCGGCAGGTGCCTGGGGCACCCCGGAAAACGCACATTTGACCAGATCGTCTGATGCCACGTTGCTTGTGCAAGGCCCTCATATACATCCGGCGAGCAGCTCTGGCAGCAGAAACCGTACTGCCCCCCTGCTCCCGTCTCAAGATGGATTTGAATGTCAGACTTTCTGACTTGACCTACCAGGTACGTCCTCTCGCGCACAGTCCCCTGTGAGTGGCGAGGCGTTGCTCAAAAGGGAGCTGGGAGATTTTTTTTCAAAACGAAATTTCACGGCGGCAGCCAGAGGCGCTAGGCTATGGCTAGGCGGGGCAAAACAGTGTCCCTGCCTCCAGGATCGCCTCCGCGTGTCACTCAGCTTCCCCACTACTCCGTATTCCTTCCTTGCAAAGTGTGTGTACTTTGCTTTTGCCCTGCATACGTCGCGCATCAATCGCGGCTTGCTGCTGTGTGGGTATGGACGCTGTGCGTCAGGCAATGAGCCTTAACCAGCACTGCCGGCGAGGCCCTGCACTTCCTGCCCACTTTTTAATGAGTCCTTTGTATGCGGCACTTTGGAATTGCTCTGTCTGCTTTGGCAACGACTCTAGCTTAGCCATTGTGCTGCAGCAGAAGCTGCGGAGATACGCAGCCCTCCTCAACGTTTCAACGCCTCCGCTGCTGCATCAGCCGGTGCTCAAAACTGTTGACGTCTTTGTGGGTCTTTACCGGCAAGTCACGGGATGCAGGACGAGCTCTGAAGAGGTAACCATGCATGCCAGCTCGAGGGTGCAGAGGGAGTTTCTTTAGCCTAGCCAACGTTTCAGGAGCCGCTTCTCGAAACATTCGAGCAGCTTGCTGGACTGGCGAGCGTCTGCCAGGGCAAAGATCACGGGGGGGGACACGCTTTCTGTTGTGCTCTAGAGCTCGCTGTCTCTGAGACATTTGCGCCTCCACACCTCCCAAGACCGTCTGCCTCTAGCGCAAATATGCACTAGAGGCAGTGCGCTGTATCCCCTGCCAATCGCCAGGGGGATGCCGGTTATGCGTTTTTTTGCTCCAGAACATCGCACAGCACTTCGCGGCTGACCCCATGTTCTTTGCCTCCGCCTTGGTTCGCGGTGGCTTCTGCTTTCCCTTGAGCCTTCAAGTGTTTTTGGCAATGAAAGACGTCCCCCATCTCCCCACAGGACTGACGCTTCTAGGCCTCGCCTGTCTGCACCGGCAGGTGGCCATAGTCCGCGAGTAGGTGGTTCGTCCGACGCAGCTTTCCTACTTGCCGCGTTGCTTCCTGTATGCGTGAAAGAGTAAACGGTGCCTGCATCTAGGCTTCTCCTTGCGTTGGCATCAATATACATATTCGGTCCTGTCACCCCACCAGGTGGAGGCCCCTCAATGGCCTTGCCGCTGCCCTCGGCACAACTAGCGTCGCTAGCTTTGCCAGCCAGCCAGTCAGCCCGCCTCTCATAGTTGGCGCGCGGTGCGCGGGCTAGGTTAGAGCGTTCTGCCGGAAGTCTGGAACAAAAACTTTTGCGCTTGCGTTCCTGCTAGTCGCGATCGGCGAGAGTCGCGTGATGCTTAACTGCTGCGACCTTTGATGGGGGCCTCCTAGATCATATCTTTCTCCCTCTTGCGTTGGGTGTCGCTTTGCTGTCCGCTCCTACTCGCCAGGCTCTTGAAGATGGGCTTTGACCTCTTCCACGAGACAGCACTCGGTGTGACGGCCCTCTTGGCAATGGCTGGCAGCGGCACAAAGCCGTACGAGTTTTCTCCTGAGGCGCTGGGCATGCATGAGAACCTCATTGCTGTTCAGCAGATGACAAGCGCGGAGGATGCGGCGTCGGGACGGGAAGCAGCTATTTTGCGGCACCTCTTGCAGCGCTGTGAGCTCTTGGAGAGAAAGGAAGTTGCCGCCACCAGCTGGCCAGGCCTGAAGTCCCCTAAGCGCAGCCCTCACCGGCCAGAGAGGTCGTCCGCTGCAGCGGATGCAAGCCTCGACGGAGGGGAACCGGTGGCTTTGTCACATCGCAGCCGTCTGCTGAATGCGACTACGCATAAGCTACTTGGAAGAAGCTCGGCGTTGCACCTGGCCGCAAGTCAAGGCAAGGAACAACTCTGCAAACAGCTGCTTGCTGCGGGAGCTCTCATTGCAGCCCTGAACAGCGAGGCGGCTACTGCTCTGCATCTGGCGTGCAGCTCGGGGCATGTGGCAACGGTGCAGGCTCTGCTGGATTGCAGAGCGCCTGTAGATGCCACGACGCTGCGTGGGGAGACTCCCCTGATGTTGGCGGCCTATAATTTGCATACGGAAATTTGCAGACTGCTGCTCAAGCACGGGGCAGATCCGGACCAGGTCAGCAGGGCTGAGGGATTTTCCGTGCTGCATGCCGTTTCCACCGGAGTGACACGACAAGCCACCCACTACTTTAGGGGGCTTGCCTGGGAAGGGGATCGCGCATGCGCTGCACTTTCGGGGCTTTCGGTCCAGTCCAAGCATCTCGGCTTCTACGTCAAAGACAGCACTTACATCTCCCAGGAGACCCTGGTGGATGTGCGCTTGCCCGCCGCATGCCCGGAGAGCTCCGAGCTGTTTTTCTTCCCCAAAACAATGTTGGAGAGGACGCGAAAGGCTCAGGAAATTCTTTTGCTCCTCACGAGACACTGCACGTACGATATGTACAGGTTGCAGTCGAACAGGGGCTTTGCGCCGGCGGATCTGCTGCTAAGCACCTGGGATGCCTTTGTCACTCGAAAGGAGCGGCTGCTGCAAGTAAACGACTTGCAGCTTGAGGGGCAGACACGCGAGGAGGCAAAGGCAACTAACGAGGGGTGGCAGTTTGTCCTGCACCAGATTTTTGTCATTAGAGATATGCTAAAGCCAGAGCTCCTCCCCCAAGGCCCCTCAACCCGCATGCACCAGCGTTTCGACACCCCGAGACCAGAGGAACTACAACAGCGCAACAAAGAAAAAATGGTAGGCGATGCTCCCTGGCTTTTCTCCGAGCTCATCGCATCAGGCGCCACAAGGCCCTCTCATAAACCGCCGATGCATCAAAAACACCTCGTCACACGAGACACTGATGCACTGAAAACGGCCCCCAAATCGTCGAAGGAAGCAACCGGCGGTACGGGCTTTCAGCTTTCCTCTAAAGTAACAGGCGCCGCAAAGCCTTCCCAGCAGCACCCTGCTCCGCACGCAAAGGAAAAGCCCTCTCCGGCTGCAGATAAAAAAGCGCCTCCAGATAGCAAGAGTAATCTTTCGCCTGATGCCGCAGCTTCCACACAGATCCACGTGGGAGTGCCTAAAGAGGAACTCCCCTCCAACGCCACGGGCGAGCTTTCAGCACCCAAGCTACAAGCTCCCGCAGTGCAAACGGCCTCGCCAAAGCCCTCGGCTGCAGGGGCCCCTCCAGTGCCAAAAGGCCCACCCCAGGCAGTCAAGGGACCCCCTCCCGAGGGGGGAAAGGGGCCTCCGAAAGCGGTAAAGGGCACCCCACCCGATGCGGTAAAGGGACCCCCTCCCGAGGGGGTAAAGGGGCCTCCGAAAGCGGTAAAGGGCACCCCACCCGATGCGGTAAAGGGACCCCCTCCCGAGGGGGTAAAGGGGCCTCCGAAAGCGGTAAAGGGCACCCCACCCGATGCGGTAAAGGGACCTCCTCCCGAGGAGGTAAAGGCGCCTCCGAAAGCGGTAAAGAGCACCCCACCCGATGCGGTAAAGGGACCTCCTCCCGAGGGGGGAAAGGGGCCTCCGAAAGCGGTAAAGGGCACCCCACCCGATGCGGTAAAGGGACCTCCTCCCGAGGGGGTAAAGGGGCCTCCGAAAGCGGTAAAGGGCACCCCACCCGATGCGGTAAAGGGGCCTCCGAAAGCGGTAAAAGCCCCTTCCGAGGGGGTAAACGAACCTTCGGAAGCGGTAAAGGGGCCTCCTGAGGGGGTGAAGACACCTGCGAAGCCGGTAGACGGGGCCCCCGAGGCTGTAAAGCGGCCCCCGCCACCGAGCAAGGGGCCACCACCTCCGGCCAAGGGCGCACCTCCGAAAGCAAAGGGACCGCCAGGTGTTCAGTAGGTGCCTTTTCCACTGCTTTCCGGGAGTACCCCCAAGTCAAACAAGGCCCTTGATGCATGAATTATGCAAAAGCAGAGAGCCAGAGCATATAGAATACTCGTGCTGGCTTCGAAGACTCTAACTGCGCAGGGCGATGCCCTCGTGCGTGCTCTTCAAGTAAGAAGCAGCTTACGTTGAATGCATGGTGTCACTTGATGGTTTGAGTGTGCGGCCCACATGACGAGCTCCGAAATTACAGCCCCCTGCGTGGGGGTGTCCATCCTTTAGCTTCACAGACCACGCCATCCACTGCGAATTTCAGTTTTGCATTTCAAGAAGTCCAGTGGGGCGACCAGTGGTCAAGGATTCGCAGATTTACAGACACGAAAACGCGGCAGAAGTTTGTAGGAATGGCCAGCCAGCGGACGCGAGAGTGCTAGTAGGAGTGGTACACACCGACAGTTAGAGGCGCAGTCCTAGGATAATCCGACCTTGCTGCAGCGAAGAGTCTGCAGCAAGGAGTGATGCCGCATTTGCCGCAGCGTTCGTCTTCCTGAAGCTAGCTCAGGAAGTGTTCCTCAAAGCTCTGCTCAGACAGGTGTCGATTTCCGGGCTTAGGCATGATAAATGCCGACTCCAAAACAGCATAGGCAACCTTAATGGATGCAGTAAGGTGTGAGACCTCATGTGGTGCTCAGGATTGCACTGGGCTAGGCTATACTGTCCCTCTGTGAATCTATGCGCAAGGATGCCCCCGACGGGCTGGAGGCCTCCTCTTCGGGCTCTCTACAAACGGGAGAACCAGAGGAAGAAAGCGAGCTCTGCTTGAAAGAGCGTTTGTGATCCCCTTGCTCACGGCATCTACCTTCACTCGTCGGTCACATCGCGCCCAGCTGGGAGTGTAACGAAAGAAGGGTGGCAGGTGTGCAAATACCTGAATCCGCAAGGCAATCCAGGCTATCGCTGTATCTTGGTGCAGGGCCACACACACACGACGCCCTAATCATGCAGACTTGTTTTGTTTCCACAAGGCATATGGTAGGCTCACACTCTACAGGCAAAAGCTGCTACAACGACTTTGAATAGAGCCTTAACGACTTGCGAGCGGATCTGAGCCCACCTCCTTCAAGAGGATCTTGGCCTGCTTCACCAAGGGGCTTGTCATGATAGGACGGAGAATGGGGGCCAAGCTGCGTTCTGGTATATTCTAGTAAGCTAGCTATATTTTGCTGAGAAGAATGAAATAATTGATCACTCTTTGGCATGGCTGTTCTTACAGTTTCTTTGCTGCAGAATACACTGGGCTAAGTGCGCCAAGTATCTGGAGAGTTACATCATGGACACTGGGACGGGGGAAATTGTCACATTTAGGCTGCACTAAACAACTTCCTGCAAGCGCGTTTGTGTGATTCATGAGGTCTGTCGATCAGAAGTGGAATATTAACGTGTCTATTGCGCCCTTCAGGGCCTGCATGGGCCCGATATCGTAAATCTCGTTCCAATAGATAATCTCCCCATTTTCCATAACTTCGCCCCTCAAGGGTCCGGCATGATAGACTAGCAGTAGCCAAGGTGCCTACTGCTGCAGCCTTTTAAGCACTCCGAACATCCACAGCTAGTCCGAGGTAGCATCTAGCCTACATGCACACAACACTTCGCCTCCTTGTATCGGCCTCGTGATACTTAAATCGAAAGTAATGGGAAAACTTTTTGAAGGCTAGCTCAATACGCTACATCATCTTCTTCCTATTTCAAAGAAACTCTCTCATGTGTTTAATTTGTGCATCGAGACCACCTAAATGCGGGACAGCGGAAGAGTCTTAGCCTTGTCGTCACTCCTCAGGAGAGCAGCAGCACGAAAAATCAGAGTTTATCAGAAAGGCAGGTGGTTGAATTAAGTAGCCAAATGAAACATCACAGAGGGTTAGGCTAAAATGTAGTTACCTCGTTCCTAATTTTGATTAAATACAGAAAGTGTGGTATATAGCCAAGTTGCTGCTTTTGGACCACTGCAAAAGGAGGGTCTAGCGGGCAGGCTGCTGTTCTTGATTAAATATTAATTTAGTGTGCATTGACTGGTCGGTCTCTTCGTACAACTTATATTTATTGTAGCGTACTGATAGATTGAGTCAGGATGAAGCAATACCGTGTGCGTGGGGGCTAGGTGCTCAATGCAACTACGTGTAAATGCTCGGAGTGCTAACAGCGTGGGTTACGCGCACCTTAGATTCCCATTGCCTCACATGTTAGGAGCTCTAAGGGACGCAAGCAGAGGCAGGTGAGATTTCTCTTGGCAAGCACTCAAGAACTTTGAATTTGCTCTATGTCGAGCATGGATTTAACTACCTACTACTAGAAACCTTGGAGGAAGTGTTAAAGATGGACCTTGCTAGTTAAAATACGGCAGGGGTTCTAGTTTCGGTATTTGTGCATCTTGAGTGCACAGCGTAACACTGCTTTCCTAGTATCCAGCATTGGGTGTCAGCACGTGGTTCTGGGAGGCGTTTGGGTTGAGGTATCGAATATAGTACGACGTGTCTATGAGTAGCGGCAAGACTACATTCGAGTGCAATCCTTAGCAATTCGCCTACATGATTTGTTTCTCTGAGATGCCCACAACTTTCCCTCGCCTCATTTACCCCGCGTTACGCAAACTGTTAGAATTAGCACTAAAAAGTGTGCGGGTGAAGTGCACAAGTCTAACCTAACAGGGGGAAACACAGCTGAATTTGCGGCACGTGCCGTACAATTAACGTACAGTTCGTGCTTACATGTCTCTGGCAACTGTGAGACTGACAGGTGTCGCGTGCTCTATTGGGAGAGCAGCTAAAGCACAGAAAAGCGACTACATGAAGGATAGATGTTTGTGAAATGAAAACAAGTGGACTTTAGTAGAGAAATTAAATAAGAATAACGTATATAGCGGGATGGTTCATGGTGATCCGCTAATCATTCGTTCGCTGGCTGTGGTGTAATGATGTTGCGGCTGCCGGTCAGGAAATACCAGTGTGGTTTCGTGGCTTTACCGCCGATGTTTTGTCATTTTCTAGTCGTAAATCAACCCTTTCTGTATTTTCCTTGCTTGTTACTCAATTCTTTATAAGAGAAGATATGTGGATACAATTGGTGGTTCTATTGTGCAGCCGCCGGGTGACTGCAACACCGCAGCGCATCGTGTGTTGCATGCCATTATCCTCTTAAACCCGATAGTTTGTTAATTTTCCTCAAAAAGCACTTTTACGACGTGCGACAGTCACCGGTAGACCGCAGGTTTTCTCCCTACAGTTCGAGACTCCAGAGCCGACCCGCATATTTCAATTCTGCATCGCCTTCCGCTCGCCTCCTCCGCAGTTCTGAGTGTTTTCTTCAAAGACTATGCTCTTCAGGCACCTTGTTTAACGCACGAGGGCACACTTCGCTGATGCGTGAAGCACGGCATTGTGGTGAAGTGGCTTCACGCAGCATTGACCAGCGCATGAGAGGCCCTGGTCCCGGTTGTGCGCTTTTCCACTCTCCTGGAAGCTGCAAGCTCTTTCATGTACCTTGACTGACAAAGGAGTAGCACCGTGTGGGCAATTGCAGCAGAGCAGGCTTCGGCGTTTGGCTAGTTCTCGCCAAGTGTGATTGCTGACTGTTTTGCCTTTGAGTGGCTGTTCGGCGTGAGAGGGTGGTAGATAGACAAGTGTGTTATTGGAAGCGCGTTGGTCCGTTAACGTTCTTGCGTTATATTGTATCGTCTGGTAGCCTACTCCGCCTCTCCTTTCCATCTTCGCAATGTCGCTTAGCGATATGATTCAAGATGCGGCCGCCTGGGTGACAGAGGAAATTCGGAAGTCCTTGGAGGATCTGAACGATGAGACGTCATCCGATATTCTGGAGGGGCGCGTGCAAAATGCAGCGGCCATTGCCCAGCAGAGGTTCTCCAGGGTGGCCAAGCCAATTACAAAGATCCTTTCCCCAGATGATCTGACCAGTTGGTATGAATGCATTACCACAGGCGACAAATGCAGCGGCACATCCACCTTTGTTTCCTTTAAGCTCCTCATTTAAGAAAAGCTTTTCTGTCAATAAGGCCGCGTGCGTGAGTTACCCTTGTTTCGATGCTGCAGGGAGGACTCAAAGTCGACGTGTGATAACTTGGGAGATGACTTAGTGGCCGTGACTCCCGAAGGATCGACAACCACTCATACACCTACAAACCAGAACCCCTTTTCAAATATAAAAGTTCCAGCGAAACCAGCACAATCGTCTTTACCTTTTCGCGTGGATGCGCAGCTGAATAGACGTCTGTTTTTGTACGATGGCGACATCTGCAGTCTCGGGACAGACTGTCTCATGTGCTTCACTACAGATGGCTTCAGCAGCTCGGACGGACTCGCAGCCAGGCTGCTCGCCAGTAAGCCGTACAGCAGGAGAGGCAGCACTTGCGGTGTGCCCTACCATGTGCTTCCCCTTTCCTGCATGTTTGATTTGTATAAAGAAAAGCAGGTAGTCCGGCTGATGTCCACGATTTTAGCAGCGCCCAGCAATTAGGTGCGTTCTCCTGCGTAACATGCAGTTGGAGGCGAGGATTTGTACGCGGAGTTGTCCTATCAGGACCTTTGCAAGGCCGGAGAGGCTCGCCTCTGCCGTTCATTCAACTTGCCGTCGACGCACATTGCATATACAGTGAGAGACTGACCCCTTGCTTGCCCAGCAGAGGCGCGAAAGTGTGTCTCTTCTTGCATTTCGTATGGCTGCGAGCGAATAGGGGGCTGTGCTAAAAGCTAGAGGCCGTCTGGAGTGACGATTGAAGCGCTGCTTTTGCAGATGCTGTGGACGTTGGGCAAAGATGCTTGCGATGATGAGACCGAGCAAAAAGGGTAGACAGTGGTTGCTGGGACCTTTTCCAGGTGTATAGCCACACGAGTGCATCCATTACATTGTTCATGATGCCCTTGTGTGCGCGGCAGGTGACCCCCCGTTTTACGAATCGCTATGTAACTGCGACGCACAACGCGTTGAATAGCAGCATTCGGGAGGTCTTTATTGCGTTGAAGGAGTCACGTCTTCGCAGTGTTGCGATTCCGTGTCTCCCCCCTAGGCTGGCGTCTATCCAGCGCAGCGAAAGCAAGAGGCTAAACAGCGGCGCTGCAGAGGCAGACCCAACCGCTGCTGCTGCCCTCGGGGGTGAGTATGCAGTCATGCACACGATGCTTCGAAGCATCAGAAGATGGATGGAAAAGATGCGCGATGACATTGACGCTGTTGTGCTGGTGCTTGGAACTCCCGGCGACGCTGCAGTGTATCGACAGCACCTCCCCGCCTACTTTCCGCGAGACGTTGCAGATGAGGTATCGGGAACCTCCTGTTGCAAGTTTGTCACGTGTCTAGAATATCTGCTTTCTTAGTCATGAATTATAAGCTGATGAGTCACTGCTCTCTCAAAAAAATGAGCGCCCCATGCCGTCCAGGTCTTGGTCTCTAATACGCAGCGGGGCCGCTGCCTTCCGCCTGTTAGCTGATACGCGCTGTGTTCTGTCGTGCTGTTGTCTTTGTAGCTGGACGCGGCTTTTCTCATGCCTCGTGAAGTCGGGGGCGACGACGGGGAGATTGTGGTAGCGGACCGTCGTATTCCCCTCATCAGAAAGGGAGGCTCTCGCGGAAGCGGGGAGGCCGCCAAGGAAAGCTCTGAGGGGCAAGAAGCGGTGGCATCATCTCACCCGGCGTTTGGAGGGATGCTGGCTCCGCGGGAGAGCTCCGATGAAGACGGAGGGAGCGACAGCGATAGAGAAATCCTGGACTCGACGGACGTTAGCTTTCGGATTGCAAAGTCGGGCACGGAGACAGAAAAGCGGCTACATGCACTGAACATCAAGGTATGCATGGAGTGGATGTCAGCGCATCTTCCTAGCTTCGGAGGCAACGCGAACTCCGCAATATACATATGAAACGGAATGCCCGGCTAGCCGACTTTTGTGGGGTATTAGTTGCCCAATAGACTGCGCGTAGAGAGGGGTCTAGAGGCATGGGGGTGAGAGGAGCAGCATGCCTGGCTCTCCTCTATGCAGTAGGATGCATATAGGGAATAGGGATGCCCCTACTGAGGGCTCTCTTGTTGTCGCGAACGTAGCGAGCGTCCGCCCTAGTGCTCGAATATCGCATTCTTGAACGTGCTCACCAGTATCCCCCAGCGCGTCCTTCACTGTCCTCAGGGCCACGGGACGAATGTTTCATTGGACAACTGCGAGACGCTCTATCAGACATATCTACGCCAAGCAACGCTGCTGTCAGACAGCTCGGCGGGAACGCAGCTGCAGCAGCTGCGTTTCATCTATCCTTCGGGTTCCGATAATGCAGGACGGCCAATTGTTGTCTTCCTTGCAGCTGCTTTTCCGGCGGCAAAAGTTGACTCTTACTTTTTGCTGCTGCACATCATTAAGACTCTCGATCCGTTTATTCGAGACAAGTATACATTGCTTTACGTTAACTCGGGTAAGTGGCGGTGTGAGCAGGGGAGCTTCATTTCCGTGCAGTGGATGTCGAATTTGTGGGCGTCTGTACGCCACCCCACGCGCGCTTCTGCAGTCTTGTATTTTGTCCCAATACGCTTCAAGCCCAGTGTAGAGACAACAAGCGAGGGCTGAGGCCATAGTGCGATCTAGCAAGCTCCGAATGCTTTTGTTGCAAGAGCAGTTCGAGCGGCTGCGGGGAAAGCGAGCGCACATGTGCCGCTTTCTTCCCGACAGCTGGCCATTCCCTTACTGGCGTTGCGGCAGGCAGGCATGGTGGCTTTTGGCTACAGCTCTAGATTTACGGAGCTTCAGTAGCTCTTGAATGCAATTTTTGGGGGGTTGATTCATTGTTTTGCTGCTGTAGGGCGTCTAGTGCCTCGATCTGCATGCCTGTGACTCCTTCTCTTGAATGGGCGATTCCTTTGCTGTACTGTGCCCTCAGCGGTCCACCACTCGAATGCACCGAGCATGTCTTTGTGGTCGGAATTCTTCGCGATAATGGAAAAGTTCGAAGACAACTTGGATCAGCTGCTGGTTCTGCATCCCGGCGTTCTCTTCAAGGCCGCCTTTACCTGCTGCTGGCCTTACCTCGCTTCCCATGTTTGGAGTGGCACTGTCTACCTGAAAACTATAAAGGTACTTTGAACGAGCGCTATTGGCGGGGGAAGGGGGAGAAAAGAAGGGAGAGGGAGGGGCAACAATACTGTTTGGCCTGTACAAGGTGTGCGTGCGATTCGTTGCTGCACATGCGCTTGTGAAGACGCATCAGTGGCAACATAATGCCCTTGTAAAATATCATTTTGTTCAATTTAAACTTGCGTGAAAACAGACGCGCGGCAATATGCTGTGCGGAATAATGTGGAGCGGAAAGAGAAGGCTGGAAGCCTCGCATTCAATCAAGCACACATTTCTCTCTCGGCTTGTTTATCTGTTGCTACATGCGAACTAAAAGCAGGACCAACATAGCTGCCTGCTCGCTCTCTTGCGCCCTGCCGCTTTCATTTTTTTCAGGACCTCTCTATCCACGCGAGCAGCCACACGCCGGAGCTACCAAATTATGTGCGGGAGTATGAGGAAAAACCCAAAACAAAAATCCTGGGCATGACTCTTTGACGTATAATGCCAAGGAGATCTCTAGATCTAGCGCGTAGCGTGAATCGGCGCGTCCACGAATATTCTTTTCGTGCGCTGTACATGAGTATCATGGCTGCCTGATCTATGAATCCATCCCTGTTTGTCGTCTCCTCGCTGCCGCTTGCTTGAGGTGAGGGGTTTGCATTCTCGGCTGGGAGAGGAATAGGCTTGGGGGGCCCAAGTCTGCTAGGGTGTGCATTCGCGCTGCGTGCCTTTTCCACTAGGGAAACGTTCAGCCTGCCCCTTCGTATATTGGGGGATAAGGAGCAATTTTTGGTTCTTGGCTGCTGATTTATTCAGCTTTCTAGTGAGGGAGCTGCCGGCCAGGCAGGATTTGTCTCATTATGCTTGATCACTGCCGGCGATGCACTGGGCTACACGCCTCGCCCTTTTTGGAGTTTGCATAGCCCTTCACTCAGGAGCGCGTGTAACCCCTACACGATGTACTATCCTTTTACGTTGGCTCTCTGGGTTGGGCTGTTGGCAGAAAGGCTGCGCTTGAGCTGCCTAGGAACGTAGCGACGCTCTTAGCCTCCCTCAAAAGAAGTCCCGTCTATGCCATTAGAAGGCTGGTTGATGGCTGTGCAAAAACCCCATACAATGTGGAATTTTCAACGACAGCGGAAAAGCTGCATCTGGGGCAGTATATGTGCGCCTGTTCGAGAAAACAGAAAAAACATCTCGGTTGCCCCTGTAACCCAGAATGGTCTCAGCTGCCTGGGAAAAAGTGGGGCTATTAGAATTTATTGCTGCGCGGATGCGCAGGGAATTCTCTAGTGAGAGTACATACGTTGAATCCGACTCCCGCATGCGCATTTAGCAGCTGGAGTTTTGGACCCAGCGGGAGGGCGACTGCGTCCGGGAAACCCAGTTTGGGGAGGGAGACGCTCTAGCAGCACCAGATGTTAGCTCCTCCTTTACTATGCAAGCCTGGGTATGCCCTCTGTTCAACGGTGGAGCGGAAGCATGGCTGTAGCCGTGGGATGCTTGTGTCTGGACAGAATCCTAGAGCGCAAAACCAAGCGCCCACATCCAAGGGAAAACGGACGACGTGGCCTCTAGGTTGGCCCATTCAAAAAAAGGGGGCTGCTGCTTTCTCGAGCTTTTTTTGGTTGTGCGCGGGAGCAGGCAGATACCCAGAAGAGCAGAGTTTCAGATACGAAGGCCACTAACTAGCGTTGAGCTCACCAAGCAAACCGCCGGCCTCCTGTGAGACCCGGCAGACAAAGAGTTGCTGCGGGTCTGAGAAAATGTCTGAGAAGAGGAACCGGAGAGGTTGAAATCACGCGCCTTCTTGTCTGTAGCGAAAAACAGTGACAGGGGGAAGGCACAGGTGGCAGATCAGTAGCGGACCACCAGAAGAATAAGTGCAATGCAAAGAGGGGAGGGGGACGCGATAGATGCTGCGTGCATTTCCTATGAAGACAAAGGACAGGCCTTCGCGGCGCTAATCAAAATGCCTCTCAGACGAGTATCCAGCTGTATGTCTTGCAGATGAATATGCTCGCAGTGCTCTGCATGGGTGGGGGGTCATGCCAACACCCTTACCGGGAAGCACTGATGCGGACTGGTGGCTGAATTTGCTCGAGTTCAGAACGATAGCACTGCTTCCCGAGTTGCGGCCGCCGCTGTACTGGAAGGCGCTACTGCTTTGGGGGGTCATGCGCTGGATACCTTGTCCGCTCGCTTGCAGGAGCTCCAGAGCAGTAGATCGGGAGTGCATTAACTGTAACATGGCCTGGGGCTGCGAGGGAACTCCTGCAATTGTATTGGCCCTTGAAATCACAAACGCCTGCTGGCAAGCTGTGCTGCTGTTGCTGCCACCGCCGCTGCCGCCTGGGTTAACTGCTGGTGCATGCATTTGAATGCCATGGGAGTGAAGCCTGTTACTTGCACGCATCTGTTGGTGCGTGTTTGGAAATTGCTTTGGCCCAAACGTGCTCATTTCCCGAACTTCTGCTAACGAGCTGTTGTAGAGGCCTCTATGTGGGAGCGTTTCCGGGAGATGGACTTCTTTTGAATAGAACTTCAAAAGAGCCAATGGGGCAGCAGGGTGCAGGCGATACGGGCTAAAGCAGCTCTCTAGAATGTACTGCTCGCTTCCTCCACACAGGATAGTCGCGTGCGTTTCTCCGTGGAGCCGCTGGAACTGAAAAGGCAGACATGCACGTCTTGATATCCCATCATCAAAAGAGCAAGAGCTGTGAAGCAGAAGCTGTGTGCATAAAACTCTTTGGCAGGAAGATTCTTGCATGCATAATGAAGATATGATTGAAATAGTAGATATGCTCGTCCTTACTCGTGCTGTAAACGTTCAGCACCTCAATTTTGCTGTGAGCGGCACCCAAACAAGCGTCTCGAAAGAGAGGGAAAAGGAGAGAGAAGATGAAGGGCAACGAACATGTCACTGAGAGTGTGGGGTCCTACATTGATGGGTATTTTAAGCTCCAAGTGTTTCTTAAGCGAAGCCAGCTCGTTGAAGAGCTCAAAACCCATTGTCCAAGGGATGACGCTATCTTTGTCTCCATGAAGAATTTTAATGCGGAAATTAGAGAAGACAGGAACCTGAGTGGTTTCTTGTAGCTCTGCACAGCATAAACATAGGGAGGTAAGCCCAACAAACGCAACGAACGTCCCCGGTGATTCTAAAAAGCTCCCAGCATCATCACAGAGGAAAATCACAAAACAATCGAGAAGGACATGAACCCTAACAAAGAAAAAATTACGGCAATACAAAAGAATCAAAAGCTCAACCTAATTGGACGCAAGAGAAACATTAGGACAGCTCATCAACAGGCGGCAAACTGCTCAATCCAAACAAACGCTATAACATACTTCGTGAGTGTAATTTGCGACTTAAGTTAGAAGTTTTGACTTTAAATGGATCGTATTATCACATTCTGCTCTAGCGGCGACAAAAAATACCTATTCTATCAAGTAAGAATCCTGCTTCTAAAGACTAAACGGTGCTGTGGCTCAGCGTCACATGGCAGTGCATTTACGCGTATCTACTCATAGCGATCCACGGTCGTTGCTGCGTTCACTCTCGGTGATGCGGATGATGCAAAAGCATATGCACTAGAGAGCTGAAACAATGGTGTTCGGTTTGGGAATTCGTACGCTTGATAGTTGAGAGCAGGCTCTCCAGCTGGGTTTTGTTGTTCCATGAGATTTGCTTGCTAACAAAGCCGCTGACAGCACGAGACAAGAAACTTCCTCCACCTATTGCCGACGCTGCAACTTTGGACGCCATGGCTTGCGTTGACGTAAAGGGTGCAAGCAAAATCAGTCGGTTCACCTGAAGAATGAGGCGAAAAATGCACCACATAATGAATCAAAGACATGTATTCTTTTGGTGCTTTAGTCAGACCCTCGACTCAGTTTTGCTCAATGTGGGTTGAAGCATAGAACAACGAGCTGAGGTGTACATTAACGAAAGCGTACCGCGAGCTTGACTCCTGAATAGCCTGCAGATGGATTCCATCCATGAACTTTGCAAACATGATCAATACCGTTTTTGGTATACATTGAAACGTTAAAGGCATCTCGAAATGTCAGCATTCTATCATCAAAGCTCCCATCATTTTGTCCCCTTGCACTGCTGGCTTCCATGTGCAAAGATCGCGCCAAGTCTGGGTCTATAGTTGCAATGTTTGTCCACGACTGTTGACCACCACCAGCCTGGCTGGGGGTTGCGTACACCGCGTCGTTAGAAAAGCATGCCGCTAAGTCTGCTGCAAGTGAACAGGCCACGGCGCAGCCCAAAGAATAGCCTAAAATATTCAAAACGATGGATGACTCTTGGTGATGCTCAATGAGTTCCTGTATCCCATGTTTCACCGCCTGATAAACAACCACCCACAGGATGTCGAAATAATTTAATAGCACTCTTTCATGTGAAAAAGTGCAGCATTGCTTTTTTCATACAAGTCAAATTGCAAGCTAGAGAGGTCTGGGAAAAACTTGGAAGTCTAACGTGCATACCTGTAAAACAGCACTTCTAATTGTACAAGGAGATGGGTGGCCAGTGGAGTTCCCATATCCAGGAATGTCCACCATGAGGAAGGCGATTCGATAATAACTGTTCTTGTTAACACCACACATGTCATAGAGGAACGGACCGAAGGCAGAAAAAGTATTGTTTCCTGAAAATAAAGAGCATCAAGTCTGAAGGAAGCACATGTGTATTTTGAAACCGATTACAGTATTTTATAAGTACGTCAGAGCGTGTGTTTGAAACGAGATTTTCGTGTACTAGTATGTAGGATCGGGTACTCGCATACTCCCAGTCCAAAACCACATGTATAGAATCATACATACCCCTACACATACATCGCGAGTGGCTAAGAGAGTTGATATCGAAAAGTGCTCACCGCCTTCAGATTCAGAGGGAACCTCTCCACGAGCCCAGGCTGCCGCCTGCGCGGTTTGGTCTTGTGTGACGCACCTCCGCTGAACCCGCAAGAACCAGAGCGAATGCACGCTAGACACAGCCTGCATACTTCCAACCACCTACGCTCTTATACCTTACAGTACAACTGCTCAAGAGAAGTGAGAGCTCGGCATACCTGCTTGTGATACTGCCTATACACCTCGAGGCCGTTTGGGCGACAGCCATTCTCTGTCTCTAAGCCTGAAGGTGCATCTGTGTCCTTGATGTCCTCAGAAGACTCCACATATTCACTTGGAGGGATTTCAGAGGCCCAACGCAGCATTTTCCAAGCAATGACAAGTCCTGCAAAAAGGAAAGAACGGATGCACCTTTGTAAATGAAGATAACGTCAGGCGTTAATACGAAGCCAGAGAGTTGCATCACGGATACACGGATATTCAGTCTACGACAACACGCCAACTTTGGGTGGTGAAACCGATAAAAAATGGGGGGCTGTGTGCGAACGTGAACATTCGAGATAGCGTATTAAGGGCCCGTTACGGAAAGTTTGGCCTGACCGTCTAGTGCTTGCATGTCCTTGCCACCTAAAAAGATCCACAAATGGAGTGGCAGTTTGGCTTCCGTTCCGTGCACGTAAAGAGGAGAGAGGGGACCTGAACGTTCGAGCAGGCGGCCAGTAGTGGCCGCCCTGTACTGCCTCTGCTGCTCCGCTTGATCTTCTCTGTTCAAGGCTGGCATGAAGGGGATAACTTTTGGGTTTGTGGGCTGCATGCTCTCTGCCTTGATACATCCTGAATTAGGCACGGCGGATCGCCGCCAGGCGCCTCTGGCAAGCCATACGTCTTCGCTGGTGTAGCACTGGATGCCTGTGCACAAAATGCAGGGGCGAAAATTACGCAGAGGCTGAACTCAATCGTAGAAAAAATCGCCTCAATTCTGTCTTCAAATCCGAGGCCCCTGAACCCCTTCACTACACAGCGCAACCATTCTTGAGACAAACAAGAATGCAGGCCGATCGATGTTCACACTTCTGCGTGCTTGCGCTTACAAGTCGCAGTCAGCCAGTCGTGAGGATGAATAGGGGGCAGGAGATACGCATGGTATATGTGAGGCTCTTTATGGGTAGCTGTGCACCTGTCCTGCAGCAAGATGGGCAAAGACACCTTTCAGGTCCGCTGTGCTCACCTTTCTCCCCTCCAAACAGTTACATCAAAAAGAAAATACAATCTGGCACCTCCCTCAGTCGTCTGCTGGCATATGCGTGCAGCAGGGGTTATGCTCCCTGATGCACAAGGGGAAAGTAGACGGAAAAATTAAAGTACCTGAAATACGATATCTGTCAGCTTGTGAATGTAGGTTTCCATCATCCCCCGAATGACAGTGTAGTTTTCCAGAAAGCCCTTAGTGGCATCATAGGGCCTTGGATTGTAGCAGAGAAGTTCCTGCCAGGAGACGCGCCAGTTGCTGAGCTTTACTGGAGATGTCTCCAGACGATTCTAAGATGCACAGACAGGGAGACACACACGGTTATACTCCCATATATGGGTAGCTACACACCTATTTACACACAGACCAACGTAACGTCTGCTTCACAGGCTGCGCGAACCTGCGTACCATTTTTTCTTAGCACAGGTTAGCGGCACTAGGAACTCAAGAATTGCATGCGCTGCCCTTGAAGTGGGAGAGAAGAGCGCGGATTTCAAAGCGAAACTGCGGGCAGCAGAGGCACGGCAAACCTAAAGGGCGTACCACGGGCACCTGAATACCAAACCCTGCAGAGCACCGGTATTTGTACATGACCGAAGGGTTGAGGGCGCCTTGCTGCACACCAAAGCAGAGGTAACACACGAAAGCAGTCGGATGCTTCATAGACGGGTCGGGTGTAGCACTTCCAGGGGGAGGCTTTGTGCTAGAATGGGTATGCCCTGTGCTTTCTCTGCAGCGCTACGTGCATTCAGAAGCGCACCAAGCGCGTGAGAATTCTTCTACTCTTCAGAGAGGGCGGAAACGCGCGAATGTCCACGTGCCCTTTTTGTTTTTTCTCCGTAGTTCTCTGATCCTGTCGTTGAGCTGTTCGGCTGACTTGGGAGAGGGCATGCTTTTGCTGTTGCTGCTGGTGCAGCCGTTGAGCGAGGAGTTGGTGCCTCCGCGCAGGCGACTGCTTGGGGGTTGCGATGCTCGAGATCGCCTCGGCGAGTGATTCCATGGCCGTGCACCGCAGCGTACCCGTTCTTGCTGAGGGCGTTCCGTGGTTAAAGGTCGTAGAGCCACTAGTTTTGCCGTCTGGACTGTTTCCATTAGATGAGAGCGCGGCTGGAGGCCGGATGCCATTGCCGCCGCTGGTGTTGCCCCCTGCGGAAAACCGTGTGGGCGTCCCATCTGCGGAAATGACTCTGCTTTGCAGGACAAGTGTTTGCTCACAGGCTAGCAGCTCGGACGCAAAGGAAGCTTCGTCCTGAGGAGCAGCCGATAAGGAGCCTCCCAGAGGCTCCGTGACCAAGGCCTTGCCGGAAAGCGTTGCCGCAGCCCTTCCATCGGGCACGTAATTTTCTCCGGACGAGAGGCGGTCGCTGGCGCTTGTTTCGCCACAGGAGGTGTCGCTGATTCGCGGGGAAGGGGAGGTGGCGAAGATCGCTGATTCCAGAGGCTGAGCTGGCGCGGGTTGCCCTATTGGCCCTCCTCCCTTACTCTTTGAGATTTTGGTAGGCGCGCGCGAGAAACCCCTAGTTAGGGGCGACACGGTCTTGGATGGAGCTGCCTGACCATCTGTGCTGCGTCTGCCCTTGGGTGCTCTAAACAATGAGCAAGGCCTCATTTTTTTGTGGAAGAATTCGCCCGTTCAGAATGTCCGCTTGCCCCTGGCGGGTCCTGTGGGCGAGGAACCACGAAGGGCTACAGCGGCCAAGAAAGAAACCTGAGAAAGCCGACGCCGAGGAAGAACCCGTGGAACATGCACATTCAAGTATATAGCCCCTTCCCTTCGGGAGATGAGGGAGACTTCCTTTTAACCGTCGCGCCTCCGCGCTCGGGCTCCAGTCGTCGCAGCGGCTGAAGATGTCCTTTGGCCACGTGCAGAACCCATCTAGGCCCTTCTAATCATCTACTGCGGTACAAAATAGGCTCAATGAGCCAGGCTTTCTCACAGATGAAGAGGGAAAAGCAGAAAAGCCAGAAGGACAGAGGCCAGCGACCGATTGACCTTCCATAGGAGTCTCCAGGGCAGCCACAGCCGACCAGTGGCGAGGGTCTCCCGCACTGCCCCTCTTCTCCGCTCGTGCAAAACGCTCCGTGGACATTATTAAAATCAAGAAGTAAAGAGCCAAAAATCTATTCTTTGTGCAGTGCATGAAGAGGATAGCCGACGTCCGTCGCCTGCTTGCATCCGAGTACGCAGGTCCCTGCCGTGCCTCACCACCTCAAAGAGTCGGAAGAAAGCTCTAATTGCCAGAAGGATACGCTAGGAGGCCCAAAAGAGCCTAACTCAAGTGCTAAAGCCTTGTTCTATCGCGTCTCTCGCCTTCCTTTATGCTGGCAGAGGGAATTTTCAATAAGTTAGACGAGTAGTCAGGCAAGCAGCTCTGTGTCGAGGTGCTCTATCACACCGAGAAGAGACGATCACTTCCGCCGCTGAATGCTAGAATTCTTTGTTTCTTAGTCTTGTCCACTCACTGAACGACTCAAGCACGCATAGGGACGCACAGATCACAGAGCGCGACACTCCTTGATCACTAGACGACGGCATCTCAATAGGGGTACACTTTGAATACGTCTGCAAAAGCCTTGACAATGCGCTGGGCGGTAGTCAAATGCTAAGTTGAGGTGCAAAAGCCTGCATCGAACGGTGCGTAATGCAAAACTAGGACAATTTCGCCTCAGTTTCTATCCCAAGGAGCGCGATGCACCTCCCAGCGTCTACGAGTCCTTTTTCATTCTTTAGCACTCGACCCCGCATGTCTGAGCGTTCTAAGTACCCAAGCTCTGGTACGAACTCGGGACCCTTTTGTGCCTATATCGTATCCTAGTTGGCATCCTGCCACGGATACACCCTAATTTGTATAGAAGCACCTTGATGCACGTTCAGTCTAGCCCATTTGCCGCCGAATTTGTTTGTTGCCTCAATTTAAGGCAAGGTTCTGCAAGCAGATGCCCATGATTGTCGTAAATCATTTAAATTGCATTGTGGGAGCTTTGGGGCAAGACCCCTAGCCTCGCGCCCGAGAGTTGAAGGATGCTGCCAAGTTTTCAAGGGGAGCAGCGCTTGCTCAATGTCTTCCAGCGCTGTAATTGAACTCTCCGATTTGTGCATATATGTATATAATATGCACGCGAACAGAAGGACAACGTTTTTCAAGAGGCTAAGAGAGGCATGAGAACTCTAAAACACACTTGGATATGCAGCAAACAGGGGCCTCTGAACGCTGAACTTGTAACAACTGCCTGTACACGGACTGGCTGTGAGCTGCCTAAGCAAGAGTATGCCTACGAAATCCGCGCGCTGCCTTGGCGCCTCCCATGGCTCAAAGACCCCTTCGCTTCCCCTGTCCCCTTAGGAGCGTGCTGAATGGCAGGCGGGGGCCGTCGTGCCGCAGGACACAGGAAAAGTCCCAAGGGGGTTTCTTCCCTCGTAGCTGCCCGCTTGTCGCTGTGCTAGTGCTTGGACCTTCCACTTTTTGAGCAGTGACACAGCGCTTTTTGTGGGAAGACACATTTCCCCTTAAGAGTCGTTCGCTCTGCTGTTTCCGCGGGGCACAACTCGGGACCAGGGAGCCACCGCCGTCGGGAAACAAGCTCTTTTCACACTGACACCCAGGGGACCCTCCCGATACTGCAGGGCAGCTCCGAGCTTTGGAGAGCAGAATTTTTTCTGCTCTCTTGTGTGCGGGGGAACCCTCGTGATGAGGAGCTCCCACTTGCTCGCGACGCTTCTGCGTGCAGACTGCGGGCGAGCTCTTGGTTGCGGGTGTCTTAGCCGGAAGCTTCTGGTGTTTGTTTGCTGAGGAGGAGGGGGGAAGGCTTCCCCTCAAGGAAGGCTTTAGGGCCTTCTTGATCCTCTGCAAGCCAAAGTTTCCTGCGTCCTTTCCCTTTAGAGTGGTGACTCGGGTGACGGGTTTCACGGCCACAGCTGGGTTCCGCTTTTCTGGCGGAGCTTTTCCAGGGGGCTCTGAAACACCTGATGCCACCCCGTCCTTTGGGAGAGGGCCTTGGGGTAAGGACCCTGTACAGGCTGGCTCTGACAAAGCCTCAGGAGGCCGCCGAGACAGCATCCACAGGAGCTCCCTAGTCCCGGCAGGCAGCACCAGGCACATGCGCTCTGACACGCCGTCTTCGGAGCACCGCGCTGTCTTGTGCCCGGCAAAAACATTCTGAGGCTCCGGGTAGCGCCTCCTCCCCTGCGCTTTCTTTGGCGATCCACTGCCGTTGGCTGCTGCTGCTACGGGTGTGGCTAGGCCAGCGCCAGCGAGCGAGCTAGTTGGTCCCGCCTGCCCTGACCTTTTAGGAGACATGGACACAAGTCGCATGATCGTGGCTGCGACGGAGGGTCCTGCCTCAGCTAGGCGGTCGAGGGGAGTCTCTTCTCCTGAGAGAAGCCTTCTATTGGGAGATGTAAGTTGTTTCAGGGCGGCAGCTTCCGTTGGACTCGCCTCCGCCAGTAGGCGGTCACACACCTCCGCAATACAGGCCTCGCACCGCCGACCGCATGGAAGCCCCCAAGAGCTGCCTTTATTCAAGCCTTTGTTTGCCAAAGAGCTAGGCGACTGGAGAGCCGGCCGCTTTTGCTGCTGCTGCTGAGCTGAAGAGGGTGCGGCATCCTGCCTTTCGACTGCATTTTTTCCAGCGCGCTCCACTGAGGGTGTCCTTCCTTCAATGCGCCCAGCCACAGGCTGCAAACTGTCTCCAGTCCAGTGCTGCAAGAATTTCTCCTTAAAACTCTGGCCCGCCTCGGCAACGAACCGTCGAGGAGACATTGCTGCAGGAGAGGACATCATCTGCAAATTGGGGGGGTCGCAGAAAGGCTTTTCCGTGTCCGCTAGGCCTTTAGGGGAAGCCTCCTGCGGAGAAGAAACAAGGGATGATAAGGCGACATCCTTTTCGAGGGCGCACGCGGTGTGGCCTCTGGGACTGTCTGCGAGCACTTGGAGGACAGGCCTCTCTGCTGATGCTGAGCACACAGGAATGCTGAAGCAAGAGAGACTCTCCTCGCTTCTAATTTCAGCGGTTTTCTTCGACTCTACCAGCGCAGAGCTTCCTGGCTCCTGCGTGGACGCAATTCGGGTTGATTGATGGCGTGCTGCCGATATTGGCTGGCCCTCCTTGCATCGTTCTTCTTCACTTCTTTGCTCTAAAGAACCCATATCTGCTCCATAGGCTCCAGATATCTCTCTTGCTGGACTGTCCGCAGCCGCATCCTGTCTCCTGCTTGAGATTTCCTTAGTAGCCCACTTTTTAAACCGAGGGGTAGACGCATGCGTTTCCGCTGAGAACAGACGATGCTCTTCAGGGGCCTTGTCTTCCGTTGAGGAGGCCTTCATAATTTGACACCCTCGAGGACTTTCTTTCAGGGTATTTGATGAGGCTGCACTCCAAGGGTTGCTGACCCTTGAACACCCCCTGGGCGAAACGGTCTCACTTGGCGGGACCTCTCCGCCAAATTCTGCCGCCGTTCGCAGCTGCAGTTTACCAGCAGAGGCACTCAAAGTCACAGGAAAGGCTTCTTGAGAATCTGGGAAGGCCAGGAAAGGCGTCTCACATGACGAGGGGGGCGCAGAGTTCTCCGGACCGCCGCTGCCTGGTGAGGCTGGACTCTTTTCTTGTACTTTGTAAGAGTCGCCTGTCACCAGCAACGTTTTTCCAGCGTCCTTGGTGGCATCTGTGTCTACGGGTGCAAGTGACGCCTTCGCGTCTTTCACTAAGCTCGAGTGTGGCTCCGGCACTGAGACCTCCGCAGCGTCTCCTAAGTCCAGCGCCTCTCCCTCCTCCTCCTTCGTGGCAGATTTCGGCCGCAGTCCGCCTGTTGGCTGCGTCGTTGTGCTCTGCCGCCTTTGTCGGAGCAGGAGGTCTCCCTCTCGCACCCAAGGGAGCTCAGCAAGATGCCTCCCTTCAAAACCTCCCCGCGCTGTTTGCTCGGGTGTCGTCAGAGATTCCCCCCCCGACTCACAAAAGGGGCCCCCAGAACAGTCTGCCTCGTCTTCCCACAAGGAGTCGTCTTCAATCGAAGGCGCTGTGAATGCCTGCGGGCTCTCCAGGGCCTCGTCGGCGCTTGCAGCACTGAGCGAGAGAGCCTGTGCCGCCTGGGAATCCCCTTCCCTCTGGGGGGAGCAAGCGCCTTCGTCCAAGTGTTCTGTTGGCTCCTGGAGTGGACGCAAGGTAGCAGTTTTCCCGTGCGCATCCGAGGAGGTGTGCGGAGAGCGCACTGCGAGGTAGGAAGGGCCCGCATGCAAGAGCTTTTTCTGGCTGTCACCAGGCGTTACGAGACGCGTTTGTGACCGCTCCGCTGCCAAGGGTCGCCCCTACACCGCACAGAATACTCGCACAGAAGCAAAGCCACGCAGTCAACAAGGAGGGCTTCAACAGAGCAAATTTGCATGACAGGCAGTACTGCAACCTTTGCGTATAGGTGCAGGCCAGTGCCTCTCACCCCCCTCCCTCCGCTGCCACCCCTGCGCCTGTCAGGCCCGCAGATTAGCCGTCATGTGGGAATAGCCGTTGTCCTCTAACGCAGCAGGCGTGGAACGGCCTCAGAGCCCAAGCGCCTTTCTAGTTGCCTCTCATTGGGAGTCTGCCCGCTTAGTTTCTCAGGTGTTGCAGAGGCCCTTTCGCAAGGCAGCGCGATGATACCCCGAAGGCCGAGGCGCATAGGGCGCCGGCGCGCGGTAGACAGGCACTTGACTAGACGGAACGAACGGTGGATACTGCGCCTGCAAACCTTGCGAAGCCGACGCTGGAAGGGAGGCGGCTTGGAGCAAGTGGTCTAAAGAGCTAGTAAAGACTCTACGAGGTCCTCTGGCTGTTACCCCGACGCGTGCGCCTTGGTGCGCTCTCAGAAATAACTCCGTATCCATATCACACCCTGACCTCTGGCTATGGCGTTCCAGTAGATCCCTACCTCCTTACACGCCAGCACGTAACTCTGATGTTGGGAAGGTAGCGGAGCCTCAGAAGCGAGCTAGAGCCCCTAGGAGGCCGCTGTGGATCTACGGCGCATGGCCGCTTTGCTCTGAATAGCAGGCTGCTCCTGCAGCGCTCATTTTTAGCCAAGGCTCCTTCCTAATATATATATATGTGCTCGCGGGAAGCGGGAGTCGGGGCAGTTGAGGGAGTGCACGAGTTTCTAGGCAGCAGCTGAAAAGCTCACCGGAGTGCCTCCTCCCTTGAATCCCCCCAAGCGGTTCGATTTGTCGGCAGTCGTAGACGGCCCCTGGGCGGTAACCCCCGGTCTGTTCACAATCCGTTCCCCTGCCACGCGCAAAAGCACTCCGCTTGTACCTGCTTCACGACGCAGATCTAAAGCGCAGCCTTGACTCCATCTAAATGGCCTACGCCAAACCGCCATGCCCTGCCTCCTGCCTCACCGCATGTGCGCTAGAGCCGCTAAACATCGAGACCCTCCCTGCCCACCAAACAACTACCTCCTCACTCGCGGGGGTGCTGGCCACCAGACAGAGGAGTGTAAGAGGCCGGAGAGACGCGCAGACAGACCACACCCACTCAAGGCGATTCTCATGCTCACCGTTCTCAGAAGCACTGCTCAGGAATCGCGGGGATGATAGACCTTCTCGGAGGCCCCCAGATTGCTGGCGTCGCATGCGGCACGCGGACACCCGCGCCGCTGGCGTGAAAGGCAACAGCAGACTCTGCACGGGCCGTAGACAGGGATAGCCACGCAAGTACCATTTGGTGTGCGCCCTTGAGCGATGAAAAGGAGGGATGCAGACTGCCGGGAAAGGCACCTCTAGAAGCGCTTTAAAAGCTTTTCGGAGGCCACAGGGAAAGAGACACGAGACACGCAAGGGAGGCAGAGAAGCGCAAAATCGGTCTCTAAAGACGGACCTGACGCAGCAAGGCGTTTTCCTTGTCGACACGGGCATTGGCTCTCCGCAACATTTCGTTGGCCTCTTCAACCTCCTGCAGCTTTGCAGTGTAGAGGCACCGTGGGGAGGGGGCGGCAGAGGCCGCCTCTGTCGTACCCGGTGAGAGGGAGGGAGGCGGGATTGTTGGAGAAGGCGATAACCTCAGCTCCCTAGAGGTGCCCATATCCCGGGCTTCTACTGCTCCGGCAGCAGCGCTCGTCTCGTCAAGTTCTGTCTCCCTTGCTTCAATCCACGGCGCTTCGGGCAGTTCCCTCCCGCATCGCCCTCCACCTTGAGGCTCTTCTAGGCGAGCTTCCCTTGCGAAGGCCGCATCTTCCCCCCATTCCTTGCCGGTGCGTCCCTCAGGGGAGTCTCCACTGCAGCGGAAGGGCAGCACACACAAAAGCGGCCAAGCCTCAGTACCCCGAAGCGTCGCGCTCATCCCCCGTCTGAACGCGCTCGAATATGGCTGCCTACAGCCCTCTCTAACCAGATGCTCTCCTACAAACTGCATTCGCCTTACAGGTGGTGGAAAGCAGACGTTCGCTCTTCACGCAAGCAGGTCCTTGCAGCCTCCGTCCGAAGACCCCCCGGAGGAGAAGGGCAACAGGCCGCAGCCGCCGAAGCTGTGAGGCTGCGCTGGTGCGCAGCTTTCCCTGTACCTGCCATGACTCCTTCTTCTGCGCTTCTCACCTGGACAGGCTGTTGCGCAGCAGAACAGCCGGATCGCGCTTCCCGTGCAAACGCCGCCTCAGGAGAGCTGTCCTCCTGGCTGCCTCGCCTCTGTGCTCTGTCAGCGCACTCTGCGTGAACGGCGGCGCCTTCGGGGCATGCAAAATACCACTGCTGCGAGCCTCGACAGCTGGAGTCTCTGTCCTTCTCGCCTGGGCTCGACTGGTAGAAGGCCTTCCGCGCATGGCAAGGATTTGGGGGACCTGTCTCGGAGGCACCGACAGCCCCTGTCGTGGCCTCAGGATCTAGTGCCTCGAAGGCAGCCTCCTGGAGCAGCGTGCTGCTGTCGCTCGGAAGTCGTGCACTGCTGAGAGTTCCCGGCGCTTCATCCTCCCCGCAGCTCTTGTGAGGTTGATGTGCGTCTGAACTCGCCGGCCCTGCTGGGGACCCCTCTGTGTTGCTGCCTCTGCTGCTGAAGCTCGCTGTTCGTTGTCTAGGAGGCACCGCTGGTATCCTCTCCGCGCCGTCCATTAAGGGGCGAATGCCCCCACTCGCACCCTGATCTGCGCCTTGCAGCTGGCTGGCTAGCCATTTCCTGCGTGCTTCAGCTGCGCTTTTTCTAATTTCGTGAAGGCTCTTCCGCAGGGCCTCGTGCTGCGCAGCGAGCCGTGCCTGCTGGCCTACCATGGCCTCCCTCTCCAACTGAGCGAGTCTCTCCGCCTCTACACAGTCTCTCAAGCGACCCTCTGCCGCCTCCTTCTGCAGCCTCAGCTGCTTGTTTTCCCCTTGAAGCCGCTCTACTGTCTCCTCCAGATCCTTCCTCGCTACGTCCAACACGTGACGGGTCGCCTGGAGCTCGTGTTGCAGCGCCACTCTGGCGGCATTAGCTGCAGCGACCTCCTCTGCGCAGTGCGATCGCAAGCCGTCCAGTTCCCGCCTCAGAGACTCCTTATCGCGCTGAAGCTGGCTCATCTCTTGAGATTTCTTCTCGAGATGCTCTTTCAGCGTCTCCAGAGCTGCACTGCCTTCTTCCTCCCTCCGTTCTGCCAGCTTCCCGTTAACGGCCTGAAGAAAAGATACCTCGTTGCGGAGGGACTCCCCCTGGAGCTCTGCCTGCCGCCGCGCTTCTTTGCATGCAGCCAATTCCTCCTTCAGCCCCTCTAGCTCTCGTACATAGGCAGGCCCTTCCCGCTCCCCCTTTTGCAGGATAGCCTCGATCTCCTCTAGACACCGCCGAGCTGGCGAGATTTGCGGCTGCCCCTCCGCTTCCCCTCCCGCTTCTGCCGTTAGCCCTCCCCTAGTGAGCTCCATGTCGCGCCAGTGTCTGAGGGCCTGTAACACGCGCGCAGGAAGAAGCGCTGCGCTTCGGGCTTTAGCCAATTCCTCGTCTCGCAGCCGTAGTTCTTCCCTAAGATCGGACAGCTCCGCAGACATCCGCGCGTTCCTTTTCATCTCCGCCGCCAAGTCGGCTGCATCCGCCTCCCGACTGCTGCTTCCTAATTTGGCCTCCTGAGCCAGACAGCCATCTACAGGGTGAGGGCCTTTCTTAGGACCTCCTCCGAAGGGCACTGCACTGGCCTGCGGTTTCGTGGGCTTGAGAATAGCTTTTGTCGTTGACTTCAGACGTGCAGATGGAGAAGACATCACAGGAGAGGTGGCGAGAACCGCCGACCTGGAGCCTGTCCCCCTCTTTAGTGGGACCCCCTCAGCTAGGCCTTCTGTTTCACTAACTCCGGCTGGTCGCAAAAGTCTAGCGCCAGCAGCAGCACACGGCGTTGGATGTGCTGCTTTGTCTGGACTGGCTAAGTCTCCCTTGTAAAGCAGCCGCGCAGGCGGCCCCCTAGGGAGCAGAGCAGCTGAGGAAGCTGCGCTACGGGCGAACTGAAAGAGGCCTCCCGCATACGCTGCAGCGTCAAGTCTGCTCTCAGCCTCCTCTTGAGACCTCATCCGGTTCCTAGTTCTTTCTATGGACCCTAAGAGACTCGCAAGGTCTGAGTCCGTCTGATTATCACTTTCCGTGCTGCCTGTGGCCCCTCCCCTCCTTTTCGCCTCCTTTTGACTTAGTGGAGACTCCACAGGGGACGCACGCGCGAAGAACCCCCAACTCTTTTTTCTAAGGCTCTTGCGCCCTCGCAGAACCTCATGCTCTAGGCGTTCTGCATTCCAGTCTTTTCGCCTGCAAACACCAAGGCCAAAGACAGACGGGCGTGGACCTTCTCACATGCATATATATAAATTTATACAACCAGAGATATCAAGAAAACAGTTACCACCTGGTTTATGCAAAAAGCGTGCAGGCTGCCGCCGAGAAAGCATGGGAAGAATTAGTTTAAGCCCCTTAGCCAAACGTCTGGTAGGAGCATTACTCTTAGGGCCGGGGAATAGATAGTCCGCCACTTTTCTGCGCCTTACTGGAGGCTCGAGGAAGCTGATTCGTGCTCAGGAGAGTGATACTTGTCGGTCTCTGTGCTGCAAGGCCACTGCCGAGTCTGGTGGCTGCATGCGGCAGCTTTCCAATCGAAAGTGTTTTCCGCTGGCTCCAAATCAGTGCAGAAGCTCATGCAGCAGGGGCTGGTTTTAGATGAAGAGCCAGAGCTGATGGACTCCGGAGTTGCTTTCGCTGCCCTGGCCGCTGCTGGAGTGGCGCTGAAAACCGAATGAGCTTCAGGCCCATCGATCGCGGCGAGCTCGCGACTAAGATCTACGTAAATCTCTCCCTCTCCATCTTCAAGAGGACTTTTCAGCTCTGGAGAAAAGTCAGAGCACTTTGGGCTTTCCGCCCCTCGCCCTGCATCTAGATGATCAGATGAAGAGCCTTCAAGTTCGAAGGACGCCATTCCCGCTTCATGGCGTACCCCAGAAGAAAAGAAGAGCTCGGAGGAAGCTAACGGCGTATTGGCTTGCATTTGGGGAGTGAGGCACCTCATCTCCTCCGATTGGAAAACCAAGGCGCGTGCTGTACAGTTGCCCGCTGCAAGCCACAGGCCTCAGAGTTCCTAGTCCCAGTACCACGGGAAGGGAAACGGCCGCCCAGCTAGTCAGCTGCTGCCTTTGGATTTAGTCTTCCAGGATTTAGAATTTCATCCTTACGTAAGCACGGCACCCTAGGGCCCAAAAGTTTGTACCTGCTCAGGTGTGGGCTAGTCACGGAACACTGCGGAGAGAGCCAAATTATTCATTGGCAGCGTCTGGTAGCCAAAAAAACAATTATTTTCAATGTTTTAGAGCTGTTGGTCGGAGCTGGACGCAGCACCTGTGGCGTAAGCACACAAAGGGGCAGACAGGAGACACAGCGCCACAGGGAAAGAGACAGCGACACCGAAGAGCCAACGTACAGCGGCGCCTCGAGGCACCCAAAGACCTTTCCAAAATTTAGTGTATTCCAAAAGAAATCTGCCGTCTGTCTTCTTCCAGAAGACGCTTCTTCTCAGTCAGCGAAACAGTGAGTGCTGCGCTGGCGACGGACGACTACGGGCACAGAACCACTGGCAAGTAAGTGCCGACATGCCATGACAAACAAGACACAGTATTTTCAATGAATTGAGCTAGTTCAAGCAGTGGGAAAGGGGAAAACTATGCAAGATACAACAAGACCGCTGCTGCGGATTCAGTGATGGCCGATGCTAGAACCACTCAGTCTTCAGCGTAAGGGCAGACAATCTTCTTCTTCGTCTTTTGATTGGGTTCATCTTAAAAATATGTGTAAAATCTGCATTGTTTACATGTAAGTCCAAGGGCCTCGAGAAGGAATGAAATGAAACAGATACAGCAACTTGCATCAAAGACTCCGGCCCCGCACGGGTGTAGGGGTGTCGTGCGCACGCTACTGTGCAAAAGTCAATGGAAACATACAGAAGAAACAATACTTCTATATCTAAAGACTCCTTCTAACCCTTTATATGCATCATATGCTTTATATAGTGAAATACACGCCATAATAGCTGTAGCAATTCCCCAAAATGCTCACACATGTCGGCTCCTAAAGCCCGTCAAGCAGTGTAAAGATCCATGAACAGCGCATTAACTATGGCTTATGCTTCAGTTAAATATCATGTGTTTATCTCTTCGACCACACCGTAGCGTATCTCGAGTACCTCAATACCTCCAGTTAGGATTTAAACTTCCGAGTTCCGAAGAGCGCCTACAAACAAAAAGCAGGGTCCCAAGTGTGCAAATCGTGAACCATCGTCAGTACATTGTTGGCAAATAAATTGTTTATAGTGCTTGAGTGTATTGAAAGCCTCTCTCGCAAGTGTAAGAGGCTTTGAGCTAGCGAAACCCCCGCATGACGGAAAAGCAACCGAGTAAAGCACTACACGTTCCTAGCCTTCTACCATGGCATCCTCAGAACCAAAATGTCCGGATGCTCCAAACATATCTTTTTCGGCAAAGGGTTGATGGGCACACTGCACTCGGACAGGTTGCAGCTCCCTTCCCCCTTCTCAAACCGGGTCGCGTAGAAGCGCTATATGAGAGTGTCCGCAGGGAGGCACAAAACTCGAAATTCTCTACAAATGTGATAGATAGTAACAACTTTTTTTCAAAAAGTGTCTCTATTTTTACCCACGTCTCTCAGCTAGAAAGAGACATGTACGAATGTGCCCGTAGCTCTACCATCCAAGCACTCTAAGGATTTACACCGGGTTGTGCATGGAATCAAGAGCTCAGCCACATAGCATTTTTCTTCCTGAATAGGTTCAAAGCACTCTGTAATAGATGAAATACCAAGGAGTCCATTTTTTTAAAATTTATAATTGCATTGTGCTTGACGGATTCCAGAATGTTTGAGCATATAAAAACTGGCAACGTCTTCCTTCGTGCATTTCAATAAGCACACTGTCGGGCTCCTTACCTGCTCACCGAGCACAAAAGCGTGGACGACACCGGAAAATCTCCCTCTCTAGCACTACTCCAGGTGGGCAGCTACGCGACTACAGTGCACTATGAGAAAAGTACATGGGTGCGCGGCGGAAGCGAAACCAACGGAAGCAGAAAACACCCAAGAGCCAATAAAAGGCGAGGGGCCAAACCAGCACGAACGCGGCGACGCGATGGCTTGCTGTTGTCGGAGAGTTGAAATTTGTGAGCCTTCTGCTACGATAAGCCAGAGAAGAACTGAAATGTGAAGGAGGAATCAAATCCCATGCGAGTTTAGCAGTGCCCCCACGCTTTAATACGGCAGTTTCTGCAAACAAACACAGCAGATGCATGCAGCATAGTCGACTCTAAAACCCCAAAAGAACCATTAGCAAAACCCCAGGAACAATATACCCCAAAGTGGCTGCGCATGAATCTGAGTGCAGAGAACACCTCAAATACAATAGGTGGTAAGTTTGCAAGCAATATTCATAGGTGAAGGTAAATGTTTCATGCAGAGCATGCCTTAGAAGAATACAGTTACCGACAAACGAGGGGAATGCAGTTCATGGCTACTAGCGTTGTGTCACAATTCGCAGCCGCCACCGATACGAAACCCACAACTATTCGTGCATCGCAACTGAGGTTGACGTTCCCCACTTCATTTCACTGTAATGTCCCGTCTGGTGTGAACCTGGCGCTCACTTTTTTAGATATTCCAGTACTTCCATATGCCTCTGCAGATCGTCCCTCAGTCCGGTTGACTATTCTGCGTAGCGAAGTCCGCCATTAAATCAAGCAGGCGTGAAACTTTGATCGAAAAGCAATATTGACAGTTCTGTGGGAATCACAACCTTTAAGGGGGAAGGGTGTACTCAGAAAGTGCAGTGATTCGTGAGAGACTGAGAGGTGTTCGAGGCCACCTGGCCGCCTACGCCATATTCTGACTACCGTTGGGTAAACATTGTATAGCGCCCAATCCAACAGGACAGAATGTGCCGGATCCAAACACGCAGCCAACCGCCGCTTGTCGAAATTCCGCGCTTATCTGTCTTCAGACTTGTAGTAAATGTACCTACCTTTGCCAGCTTTCCGTCGCTTAGGTTGACTGCTGACCACGGCTAAGTAGGTTCTAGCCCAGACAGAAGAGTTACTCCTTAGTGTAGGTGAAAGATGCGGCAGATCAACGGCTAGATGAGCGTCATATCGTAGTATCCAAGTAGTTGGCAAAAGGAAACACAAGCCAAGCAAGTAAGTGTGTTGTGATGAAAAAGTACTTAAAATCGAAGAATGCAGACAAGTGTGGCTGGTGGGCTTTGTCTGCCCACCTGCCGAGGGGGGTTCGCAGTCATCATATTATTGTCAGTTGGTAGGGCATGTAGGCAAGCCATAACGCACTAGAGTGCTGTGAATGCCTATCCCAAAAGGCATTCCATGGGAACTTTCGCAGCCTCCAGAGAAGATATGGGATAACTAAGCTACCACCCTAAGTAAAGTTGGAGTAAGGAATGAAACGGGCATATTCGCTGAGTGTATTGACAATGACGGAGGTGCCATAAATACCCTTGATATTGGACTTTCCAACAATGAAATCCAGTTTCGGGTCAGCTTATACCTTTACAGGAGCTAGAAGGCGTTGCAGAAAAGTTGCGCAAAGCCACTGACAATCTGGGCTCGACGATGCATATCCGTGTGATGCGGGCTGTATCCAGGCCACCAGAAGAACTGTGACAGCGATTCCATTGTATTGTTAAATCGACATGAGCCGGAAGATTATGATCATTTGCCATGCGCAAGAAAGCGCCACTGACAATATGCACAAGTAACTGAGTTCCCAGTTTGTCTGAGCCACAGCAGGCCATCCGCAACCGGGTAGTGCGTCGCTCTTTGCCATTCGGCACGTGACGATAGGAGCGGATGCATGGAAATTGAATGTAGAAGATGCACAACATTATAATGAAAACCGTGAACTACCACATAAATGATGGGTTTTAGTGCACAATAGTGCAATCTTGGAGCTTCACGGGAGTTTGTCATCAACTACTATGTCGTTTTTCTGAATATATATCACTGTAAAGTTATTTCGCAAGATGCGCCCAAGCCACCGGGCAGCTCCAGGGGTATTAAACTCCTTAATTCCTCAGTATTATCAAAAAGGTGCACCTATAAAAGAATAATCTGGACAAGAAAACGACGCCCAGGCGAATACGTACAGCATTTTGGGCCCAACACATCGCATAAAAGCTTTCCCGTGCTGATACCACTGCTCAGTATCGATTGAGTGGAAACCACAACTTGCACTAATTTGCCGTTGAAACATAACCCCTAGCGTGCTAAGATAGATAATGATGCAGCGCTCCGTAAATCGAATTCATTCTTATGAATCAATTGCTCCTTATAATTGGGCGTCGCGAGTACCGGAAGAGTTGTAAGGTGGCCGAGAAGCGTTCTTGTTTCAATATCAGCTTCCTCTGTCCAGATAACAGAGTGCGTTTTCCTAAGTACACCAATCAAATAAACAACAAACCCAGCAGTTTTAAGCCTGAAAATTCGGCAAGACGCAAGCTAGTACAGCCTTTCAGCGTGCTTGTTGGTGCGTAAAGTTGAAACCCTCTCCTTTATTGCTTTTATTCTTCCTGGATCTGGCTCGATTCCTGCCGTTAGAGACGGATTATCAGAGATGAAAGTCTTCTATTGGGAAACAACAACCACTTGCCAAATTTCATATACCACTACGTTTCCCGCGACATCTGAGAAGCATTCCGTTGCTGCTATAGGTGCACTTGAACATTTTTGGCTATATGCAGTGAAGTTGTCCAGGTAATCAGTCATTTACCTTTCCTTAATAGAAGCGTAACAGTTTTAATTAACTTGCCGCTGCAACTCAGCTGGAGCACGAGCAAGGTCTTTCATGCATACTCGAGCAACAGAGCAAAAGTGTGAAACGCTGTTGTGTCCCTGCATCCAGCGTATATGGGAAATCCTAGTACAGCGTCTAGGAAATAATATTTCATGCAGACTGTTGATTCGTGTTATTCAGTTACTCAGTTCGCTAATTAAACCTAGTTAAAAGTGTGCTTCACTGTAATCTTGTTCAGGGGCTAACGGTAATATGGATGCGCGACATTCCATCGCTTTTGCCATCAACTTTGGTTTTTGCCTACGGCCACTGGTCGATTCACGCACTTTGCTATCTCATAGACGCCATCAGCCTGCCTCACAGTGCTCTCTTCTCTCTTCAAGTGTGTCAGAGTGAGCGAACACAGCTTGAGGCCAGACCCGGGAATTTCGCTCAAAAGGGTGCGCTGGACAACCAGTAGTGAGGCCGGCCTGCTGGCAGCTCATCATCACATTTGTGCATACGCGCATTCCCACATTGAACGTAGCCATATCTAGTATTCCTCAATTTAAATGTCAGTTGAATTGCCTAGCGAAGAATCGTCATTTGCAGCCAGGAAGAGTGGATGCATGCTCAAAAAATATTCGTTTATTGCGCGGCTTGCCCTCAGCATGATGAATATGCCTAGCGTTGTTGCGACACTATCTCTATTCTGCTCACCGTAAATGAAATAAGCTCTAGTGAAGGTTTCAGACAATGTTTCTCAAAGAGCTTTCCACCACTATGCAGCTCCATCTGTTGCCGTGCTTTCTTAGGGTCAAACATGGCTTGCCT
This sequence comes from Cyclospora cayetanensis, assembly GCF_002999335.1. Taxonomy (NCBI): domain Eukaryota; phylum Apicomplexa; class Conoidasida; order Eucoccidiorida; family Eimeriidae; genus Cyclospora; species Cyclospora cayetanensis. The sequence continues at coordinate 76,540 of NW_020312403.1, read as the reverse complement.
AGGTTAACACCCTGGTGCACGAATCCACACGAGAAATTGTTTAACGTGCTAATGGGACTTGATAGCACCTTAAAAGACCATTTCTACTGTGGCAGCTTTGCCAACCCTTGCGGCCTGCGAACTTTTTGCACTCTGACTCTCTGGGACGGTGTAAATAAATCAACACGCAACTGCTCCTTCTGTGCCTTCTCTTCGGATAGCTGGTCCACTTCACGTTTAGTGTCAAGTAACGCTAGCAATTAATGCTCACTAACGTAAGCTTACATCGGCGAGTAGTTGACCCGTGGTTGGTCCTCAACTGCGGCTCTAGCCGCGACATTAGTGGGGGCCTTCCAGATCCCTGACCACGGATAACTGATCCACTTCACGATTAGTATCACGTAACGCTACCAATTCATGATCCCTAGTGTAAGCTTACATCAGCGCGTAATTGACTTGTGGTTGGTCCTCAACTGCGGACCCACTCACCACGCTCATATTGTGCTTGCAGTTCCGGATAGTATATCCTGATTTCCTACAACCCAAGCAGATGCTGTGTATTAGGGCTGTCTGTTGGTACTAATAAGGACGGTTTCTCCTCTCCTTCTTTCCCCTTGACTTTGAACCATAGGCTAGGGCCGATTAACACAAAACCCAAATCCGTAGGCTAGGTCCCGATTTGGCCCTTCCTTTTGCTAAAGAGATAAGGGCTGCGTTAATTTGCTACTGAAAACCCAAGCAAACCATTATTCTGTTGGATTCTACCCCCGCCGGCTGTTAACTCGCTGAGTTGCTGCCTGTCATGTGACTACCAGAGCTCAAACTACGAATAGGCCTGAAAAAGACCACTGGTGAAGCAGCTGTTTCTTTACGTTGCGCCTTTCGTAATCGAAAGCTTCATCATTATTGATATATTGCTCTCTACATACATGTGCCTGTTTCAGCCTTCTAGCTTTCTCCAAAGTTTGGTGAGCAGATTCCGTGGGAAACCGACGAGTTGGGACTTTTACGAAGGCTGAAACTTAGTAATGCATGCGAGCGGGCTACCCTTGTCTAAATAAAGTAAACCATCATTAAAGCATCTGTCTCTTCAATAAAACGGCTTTATGAAGCAGTCGATTTTTTTCTTCTGGAGAGAAGAGAGTAGGGCAAAACTCCAACTGTCTAATGGATTCGTCGAGTACCTCCCCATCCTCACGGCCGTCACACTGTTCTGGACGACTCAAGATCGTCGACGCATCGACAAGCCGTTTTCGCTGACAAATAATGACTTTCTATTAGCTATGAGGGTGTGCATTTTACATAAGCTTGCAGGGAGATATCTGTCACTCCAACTGGCATTGTGTCCGGCAAATTATGTCGCCACAGGCCGTGGCTGAAGAAAACGAGTTTATCGACTACCAAATAGCGCGATCAGAGCCGGAAAGCAGTCGTGTAAAAGCTGACTAATTGCTGCATCGACAGCTAGTGTATTTAGGGGGAACCCGTGCTTTGACCCACGCAGAAATATCAACTGTACCTTTCAACTGAGTTTCCGTGGAAAGCCAGTTGAATCAGCCGCCATTCAAAGTTGATAAAAAGTCAATAGAGATATCTCAAAGCAACTTTTCACGTTCCATTCTAGCGCAGATTATAATTATGACGTTAAAAGGGCCGGACAGCTAAATTGTGCGTACATGCACCCTCTATGCACTATGAGCATTCACAAGGAGCTGGACATGCCAACTAGCGCGTAGGAACACAACATTGCTTCTTCATGTATCGTTCTAGCTATATAACTTCATGAAAAGATATACAAAGGAATGAGCAAAGCTAGTCAGTTCTTTCCAAGTCATAGTTAAGTATAATTTGTGCAGCAGAAATAGCTTGTGGGTAGCATAGACTGCTGTACTGATTCCCCTCGTTATGAGCTAAAACTACAGTGGTGTGAATATATACCACGGCAAATCAAGTTAAATATCGGGCTTGCTACCAATTATAGCGTACGAACTACTGCGGTAGAAAGTGCTCAAGTGTGGCTTATCCGCTACGTACTCTTTGTTACACAAGTGAGATCCAAGACAAAAAAAGTATTCAATATCCGTCACGGCTATTCGTGTAACCTATTCCTTGCACCGTAGCATTCGAGTACTATAATATGAATGAGTGCTGTGTACATGTGTGCTACACGCTATGTGCAATTGGCTGTATACGCTCGGAAGAAATGAAAGCTGCAGTTATGCGTAGCGTAGTTGTTTCGCTCTTCCTCATCTGGGGACCTGCAAGTGGCGCGGGAAGGAAGAAGTGAGAATTTCTTTGAAGCATACTTAATAGCTTCCTTTCAAAGTTTGTACCCATCCTGTAGTTAATTATGCCCCTAATGAGGCTTCAGATTAACCGTTACACTACCGTATCAAGAACCACTAGGAAAAAGCACGATTTGCACCTTACAGCCTCAAATTGCATGCACTTAAATGTAGCAGCTGCCAACGAGATGCATGGAAGAGATGGCAAGTACGAAAAAGTCCCCTTACAAACCATAAAGAATGGGCAAAGTTGACGCAGGACGGTAGCCCACGTGTATACGTCAGCAGATTTGCGTGTGGAAAACCCTGGATAGCACGATACTAAGGGATTTACCTAATAACAGCAATATACTGTGCCTTTACAATGTTTCGATCGGAGAGTTCAGTGTATGAAATGCTCTGCTCACCCTTTCCGGGCCGGTGCTAGAGTGCAATCACACATTGTGGTATGTAGCTACTCCTCTGAGCTGCTGTTCGCTATGTTAATGAGTCAGGGCTTGCGCTAAATGAAATTAGAAGCAACAAATAGCAGCTGAGCAGGATTGCTGCCCTTGATGCAAGAGGAGGGACCCCGTTGGTGATACAAGCATTCGCTGGCTGTGGGAGGCCTGCGGCATAAGACCTGTATGGCAGATGGCAGCTCTCCCTGTCATTGCTTGGGGTGAACATACACCGCTGATTCGTATTTTTATTCTTCTCTTATTCTTTTCCGCTTCTTTAGTCTCTCATTGAAACTCAGATTGCCCCAGATTGCCAGTGCAGCCGACCGGTTGCACTGCAGACACCCGCCGATCACGCATGTTGTCTGGCAAGCTCTGGAGGCTCTCAGTGGGGTTTTCTGCTTTCATTTACAATTTCTAGTATTAATGTAAATAATTGGATCAATTTCTTGGCACTCTGGCGATCAATATTTCTGGCCAGCTCCCCCCTCGCTGCTCGGGGAACCCTGGGCTGTATCGGCTGCACCTGCCTGGTAAAACCTTACAGCCCTCCCTATTCGTCTTGTCCAGTTTTCCCTTGTTTTTTGACTTGCGATTGAGTTAGCGATTTGCTTGGTTTTGCTATATTAGAGAAATCTTTACAGGGCTTTACTTCGCCCTGGTCCATCCTCTTGGCTGTCCAGCGAACCGCTGTCTGATCAAACATCTCTGCGAATCGCATAGCACAGGGTTTTTAACTAGGCCCTAATCTGGAGGCAAATCCGTTTTTGCTACGGGCTGCGCGGGGCCCCAAGCAGGTATTCCCTTCCAATGCGGCGCTGCTTGTGTGCTCTTTTACCGACAACTGAGGCCCTTCCCTCCGGTTTAAGTTGTTCTTCTATATGAACATTGGAGGGAACATGCAGAGGTCGCAGGGGACGACCCTCAAGCAGCCTGGCCAGGTGGTGCCTTCATCCATCCCTCACAAACAGCAGCAGCAGCGCACACAAGATGCCGGTGCTAGCTTCGCCAACCACCACCATCAACAGCATCATCCACAGCAGGACGACCAGGAGCAACAGCAGCATGCTTCATCAGACGCTCCTTACACGGCCGCCCAGCGGCCGTCGCCTTCAACCCTACAGAGTGTCTCTAAGAAAGACAGCGTGGCGGTCCCCGCTCCGGAGAGCAGCTACTGCTTTGGCCCTTCCGGAAGAAAGGAGAAACTTCGCCGAATCCAAATAAGCGGCGATACAACTTGGGTTATACCACAGCGATTTCGATACCTGAAGAGGGTGCGTTCACAAGGGGACTTTATGAAAAGATCTGAACTCCTTGGCTTACATTCACAGGCCTAGGAGGGCTGTGCCCATAGACGACGCAAGGTCCTTACAGAAAGAGGCTTCAACCCGCATTGACCCTCGACGTTGGTTTTGGCAGTCTGTGAAGAGAGAGAGATTATTTGGCAGTGAAGCACTTTGATATGGCATCCACTTGTTCTCCTAAACGCTATTCCGTTGGCTGCCAGTAATCCGAGTCTTGTAGTGCGCATGCTTTCTGCAGATTGGAAGTGGAGCATATGGGTGCGTTGCTTCGTTTGAGGAAACCGCTGAAAAGGCGGTATCTAAAGTGGCTGTAAAGAAGATAGGTGACCTCTTCAGGGATCTCGTGGATGCCAAACGAATCTTGCGGGAGATTAAGATTTTGAAAGCACTACAGCATGAGAATATGATCCACCTTATTGAAATTTTAGACCCACTGACACCGGGTGAGCTTTGTATGGTTTTGCTCCACTTTTAGTGATGGTAACGGGTGCATCGCTGCCTGCGCACAAGGTGCAAGCGACCTTGCGCAGCAAGATTTCTTTGTCTTGAATTCCATTTTCGTAGGCTAGGCTCTTCATCAGCATGTGTTGCATGACTTGGTATTTTAGAGTTCCTTTTCTTTTGTACTATTTCTAAGCGGATGAGCTGCTTGACTGCGATTCTCTCAATCCATTGAACGCATGGTTTTCCATCTTCTCTGTACGGGGCGAGGTGGTTTTGGGTGGAGTTGGCTTTCATGGTGGTAGCTGTGCTGACGCATTTGCTACCTTTATGCCCTCGTTTTCGACTTTCTGTAAGTGTGAGCCTATGGATGCTGGCGTGTTCCTTGTGTGTAAGATTTCGAAGACATATATTTGGTGAGCGACCTGATGGACACGGATCTGCATAGGGTCATCTACAGCAGGCAGCCCCTCACCCACGAGCATCATCAATATTTCCTTTATCAAATCCTCCTTGCACTTGCATTTCTTCACGAGGGTAAGTCTAAATGATCCAGAGAAAGGTGTTGAACAGGAGAAAACACTTGATTGACCACATCTGGCAGAAAGCAGGAACCATGTGTGCGTCGAGGTAGGGTTTTTTTCTTGAGGGTGACTGTGAGCCACCCCATGAATCCTTTCATCGTTTTTTTGATTGTTTGCTCTCAGCAAACGTGATTCATCGAGACCTCAAGCCCAGCAACATCCTAGTCAACTTGAACTGCGATGTAAAGATCTGTGATTTTGGGCTTGCAAGAGGAGTTACGGATACCAGCAATAACGCAGCAACAGAATTTCAGCAACAGTCAGCAGGTTCCCCAGTCGAAGGGCTTGGAGATTCTCAGCTTTGCGCAATGGAGATGGATGGAGAGTCTCAGCACGGCTCGTCAAGCAATGCCCATACCAGCAGCAGCAGAAGCGGCCCTTCGGCGCGCCTCGTTGGTCGCTCCTCTTGGGCTTCTCTTCAGCGCACAATCGAAGCAGCGGCTGCACCCGCAAACGAGGTACTGGCGGTAGCTGAGCTCTAAGAGTTCGCTTGGTTCGCTAGTATTGCTAGTAGCCATGAGGGAGTTGCTTGTGTGCGATGGCGCTGAAGGGCTCTGCTCCACTACCCTCACTATTCCTTTAGGATCATCAGAACCTTTCAGCTGGGAGCCAGATGATTTGGGCGATCGGCTCGATCCTTCCCCTTATCGCGTGAAGCGCTATTTTTTCCCTCGCAGGAGATGACCGATTACGTCGTGACGCGGTGGTATCGGCCCCCCGAGCTGCTGATTTTCCCCTATCATTACTCCAAGCCTGTTGATATATGGTGTGCCGCTAGCCGTTTAGCCGATGCCGCCGCAAAAGAGCTCTTCAAGGGGACAGACACAAGAATCGTGCAGTGTTATGCACGTTACTCACAGCTGCCCATCCGTTTCTACTCGACCTCAGTACGCCTGGGTGCTGGTCGGCCTTGCATTCCCGTGCCGCCCTCATATTGCTGTTACCCCGTTGTTGGAGTGTATTGGCAGGTCTGTGGGATGCATAATGGCGGAATTGTTGGGTCGGCGAGCTTTGTTTGCTGGGAAGGATCAATATGATCAATTAAGAAGGATCATCCGGATCTGCGGATCACCCAGCGAGGAAGACTTATCATTTCTCACCACCACGGTAGAAGAGGCACCGGAAGGAAAGCAATCCAAAAGGCGGATGAAGATCAACAGGCAGTTCATCGATCAGCTCTCTCACTCTGATGTGCGTGCTACGGCCACACAGAACACTCACAACGCTCTCTCTTGGGCGCTTTTCCCTTTTTCTACTGGCGCTTAATGCCGCGAAGGTGTATTTCATGCATGAACAATACTTGGAGGGCTGCCTTGATGCATGCCTTGACCGTGTGGCTCTCACCGATGAAATTCGCGCTACCGCGCTGATGAGGGGTGTGCTGTTGCACCAAGTGCACTTCCGCATGCAATGCGTAGCAATTGATGGGGCTTAATGCGGCTGCTCTGAAAGGTGTGGACGAAGTGCCGCTCACTGCATGTCAACTGCAGCGCTGTATTCGAATGCATGAAGCTTCCCACTGCATGGCAGGTTTGCTGTGTATGACGAATATTAAGTGCATACACGTTCACAACGATGAATGTCTGTCTCGATTTGTGCATTCAAGATTAGTTGCCTTCTCACCTACGGAATAGATGCTCCTCTACAACGCAGCCCGTGCAGGATTGCTGGATACGAAATTGACATATCACCTGCCACTTACATCGGCAACGATCCTTTGTGACCACAGATCGCAAAAAAGTCTATTGGCGCGCCTTAAACCTCGTGTGCTGCGTTGTTTAGGGAATCTCGTTTTCTTCGCTTTTCCCAGGTGCATGTCCGCAAGCGCTTGATCTGTTACGTCGGTTGCTGGCGTTCAACCCGAGCAAACGGATAACTGCGCTGGAAGCCCTTAGGCACCCCTATTTTAAGGTCAGATTATCAGCAGACTACTAGTCGAACACAAATATGCTCAGGCGTCAGAGCCACTGTAAACACTGGATGTGCGATTGTGTTTTTTGATGCACCCCTTTGTTTCATTCAAATTACTGGGGTCGCTGTGGAGCCTGACACGCGTCCACTGTCCTCTCCTGTGAGCAAGCTGCATCGAGTATTCGGTTTGTGTGCTCTTAGGGCTTGTATTGCCAAGAAGACGAACCGAAAGCGACGCAGCCAATGGACTGGTCCTTCGACAACTTTCGTCCCACGAAGCGGTGCGGAAAGCAGGGCGAGGGGTTCATGAGATTTGCACACCAGCCTGTTCAGATAGCTCTACCTCCTTTCCATCGACCCCGTAGCTCCTATTATCCATGAGTGACCCCCTTCTTCGAGTGGTCTTGTGTCGGCCCGCCTAACGAATGCTTTGCAGCTAGACATGTGGATTGCTGAAATTTTCTGTGCACCCAAAAATTGGTCGCCTCCTCTGGTATGAGTTGCCGCTGCCTTACAGGTTATTGCAGAATATGATATACAAGGAAATACTATCTTTTCATCCAAACATCGCGTTGAGGGACAAGGCTTTGTTGCAGATGCGGGGAATAACGACACAGCAGCTTTTACCACTGCTTCCCAAGCAACTCGGGGCGTCTCTGCTGCAACTCGACCACGAGTTGCAGCAGCAGCTGCAGCAGCAGAAGATACAGCAGCAGTTGCAGGAACAGCTCGAAAGACAGCAGCAACAACAGCAGCTGCTACTGCAACAGCAACAGCAGCGCAATCCCTTGCTTCATCGTTCCTGCTGCAGCGCGCCTGCAGACTCTTCATCTGCTGGCCAGTCGGCGGAAGAATTGCAGCAGCAGCAGCAGCAGCAGCAGCAGCAGCAGCAGCAGCGCCTCCAGGCCACTTCAGCAGCACCAGGAGTAGCCGCAGCAACAGGAGTACCTCTATCTGCCTCATCTACGGTGGAAATAAAGGGGAGTCAGGCGTCGCGAAAGAACATGGGAGCTCTGCAAAGCGTGGGCCCATTGATTTCTTCTATGGACTTAGGTTTTGGTCAGGTCGCTCCGAAGCAGCAGCAGCTGCTGCAGCAGCGCCTGCATTTTAGTACCTGTCTGGCGCAACAGCAGCTCCTGCAGCAAAAACAACAGACGCTGCTGCTGCAGCGATCGCCCTACTGCCCACTTCAGCAGCAAGCGCAGCAGCGCGTTCCCTTGGCAACAGCGGCCGCAGCACCGAGTGCCCCCCCTCCAAGACACACCATTGGCGCGATGGGCATTACTTCGGGTGTGATTCGAGGGGTTGGTCCTCCCTCGGTAGCTACAGCTCCCAACCTTCCGCTAGTCCAGCACCTGAAGCAGCAGCAGCAGCTCTCTCCACGTGTGTTTGTGGGTTTGTCTAGTCCTGCTGCCGAGACTTCCATCAGACACGTCCCTGCAGTGCCGCTACCCTGCCATTTGGTGTCATCCCCCACTCAACAGTCGCTTGCGGGCATCCCGCTTTCGGAGATGCTGCAGCTGCAGCAGCAGCAGCTGCAGCTCAAGTTGCAGCAGCAGCTGAGCGGCGGCGGCAGCAGCAGCTGCTGCTGCTGCGCCCCCGGCAGCAGCTTCTGCTGCGAGAAGCAGTGCCTGGATGCTCCAGACACGGTCTACGCGAATGCGGACGCGGCAGGCAGCAAGGATTGCCTGCCTCCACAGCACCGCCACACCAGCATCCCAGTTGCAACAACAGGGGATGCTGGCTCGCGAAGCAGCGGCTGCGGTGCAGTGCATAGCTCTCAGCAGAGCCGTTGCAGCAATGCCAGCGACAGCAGCACCAGCTGCTGCTCTGCATGGCCTCCAACGGGCAGCCGCAATACCACCAGATCCTCGCTGGGAGGGGATGCAACCTTTGGATCCGGGGAGCCGTACCCGCAGCAGAAGCAGCAGCAACAGCAGCAGCAGCAGCAACAGCAGTTGGCACTGCTGCATCGCGTGATGCAGCATCAGGTGGCGCGCCAGCAGCAGCTGATAGAGCAGCAGAAGCAGCGACAGCAACAGCACATGCTCACACAGGAACAGCTGCAACAGTTGCTTTGTTCCCCCTCTCTGCTGCAGCTGCATCATCACGAAGCGGGGGTCCGTGTCTTACCCGAACTTTCGGAAGGCGGCGCGGACCAAGCAGCAGCAACAACGGGGGCAACAGGTACTAATCGGTGGGTGCTGCCTGCGCAACAGCAGCAGCAGCAGCAACTGCAGCACTTCAACTCTTAGAGCCTTGTGAGAAGGCGGATGGGGAGGGGGATGCGGGCTTCACGACGCATGCCGCAAGGTGCCAAACCAGGCTCAACACCATCCACCCGAGTCTAGAAAGCAGCAGCACAACAGTGTACCACCTGGACCTGTTGCTTTGAGGGACTGCAGTAGCGGGCATTGTGTAACTTGCAGGTACGTGCAGATCAAATCGTTGTTTTGATTCTCCTCGTTTTTCTCGTCCTAGTGGGAAAAAGCTGCAACCCACAGGCAACAGAAGTAAATAAAAAGAGTTCCTGCGCGGGAAAAAGAAAACGCAGGAACCGCGACAGCAAGAGCCGCGCTTCCTTGCGTTGCTGGTGGTGCTGTCACTCCTGTTTTACGGGACGCACCTAACCGACACTCTGGCAATTTCGTACAGAAGAGCTCCTAAGAAGGCACTTGCTGGTCACCACACAGCATCGTGCCCAACGTACTTCTGGAGGAAGGGCATGGATATACGGAGAGGCCTCCCGCTGGTTGTCCCTGTCCTGTATATGAGGCATAATATGTTATAATATGTAATACTAATACCAAATTATATATCACATATATATCTGCCACTCCTTCCTTCCCTGCTGCGTCACGTCTGAGCTTCGCACTGCGCCGGCAGGGCCGCTCTCTTACATTTTGTGCGGCCAGAGATGCAGGGGAGGGGGGCTGGGAGACTCCACACCGTCAGAAGACAGCCGGAGGCAAGAACTGTTTAGTCGCATGCTGGAGCGCGAAAGTCACAAGGGGGGAGGCTTTGTTTACCCCGAGCCGTCCTGTGGGTGGTGTTTATGTGTGTGCGGGCCGGAGGGTGTTCAAGTTCCCCGTCCTGTCGATGCCGACCTCTCATGCGCTCTCTTAGCTAAAGCAAAATGCTATTTCCTACTCAATAGGAGCCATAGGCTAGAGCAGCAACAGCAAAGGCGGAAAAAGGCTCCACGCCTCTATGACATTACATCCCTCAGGATAGGCAAGTCCGCTGCGCACGCATCCTGGGAGGCACCCGAACGTAAACACCCATAAGACACACAGCTCTGTCTGTCACCTTTTCATTAATGCAGTTACGATACTTGGGGAGTTGCTCGCTGCCGTGGGGTCACTTAGGAGGATTGCGAGCGCACACAAAGTCTCCTCGAGTTAGCCACTGTTGCGGTGGCACAGCCTGTATTCAAGCCCTCTCCCAAATGGGGGAAGTGCGCCCTCTTGGATTTTAAAGAGCTCCATCATGCAGATGCAAGTAACGGCGTCCGCTTGTCTAGGTGGCACTTTGACAGCACAGGGGTGAGGCCGTCCAGGCTGTAATTCCAGGGGACCTCTAGGATGAGGTGGTGGTGTCTAAGATCAGGATAGGACCGTAAGCAGAGAGGGTGGCTCTGTACTTCTCGGGCACATAAGGGCTAGAGAGAGATAAAGGATGCACAGGGTAGAGCCTACGGAGCTACAAGTGCCCGTTGATCAGCGAGTCACACAAAAGGTGCACGGATTTGCCTACATGCGGACTTGCCCATACGCATGCCCGCATCGCGCAGCCGCCGTTTGCTTGTAGCGCTCTGCGTTGCGCGGTGTTGTGTGATTTTCTCGTCATAAGTGAAACAAAGGGCCCCACAGGGAGAGGGCCGGAGCGGTTTTTTGGCGTGTATGTATGCGGCTTCTAAGCTACAGCCAAAAGGCTCTCTGCAGCTGTGCAGCGTTCGACCGGAATAGTCTTTCTTTGCTTGCTCCTCGCGCCCGTGCATTGAGTGCCCTATTCCTAGAGCCGGGCTAAAATTTCTTGCTGCGGAGCCTTTTCGAGGGCTGTCGTGTTCATCAGAATAATGGCCGCTGTGGTATCGTCATAGAGTCGTCTTCTCTGCTTGGGCGGAGCAGAGAGGATTGCCTCGACGGAAGTGCCCGCTTCTTCTGCAGCGCGCCGTAGCACTTCGTGCACCACTCTGCAGCAGCAGGCATCCGCATGAAGCAAGCTGAAAGAGTGCACATCTCGAGGTGTCTCCCTTTCCCTGCAGCAGTTGCCGAATCCACGTTCACCAGGCACACATGGACAGCCTGCTGCCACGCAACTGCAGCAGCTGGAGCGGCCACCAATACCTGAGGCTTGCCGTTCCTTCCCGTTCCTCCCGCCTCCGACCCTTTTCTCCCCTCGCACTACCCCCCACGCGCTCCCAGTGCACTTACGCGTCAGCCGCCTGCTGAGCCGCTTCCGATGAGCCCATGCCGTTCATCAGGCTGCCGCTGGCTTCTAGGGAACTCCGGACAATAGCGGCTGCTTCACGAGGCGTCAAAAAGTCCCAAACGCCATCCGTGCCAACGACTACAAACTCTTCGTTGCCTAGTCTTGGAAAACTTTTCGTTTGGGGTTCTACAACAACATACGGAAAGGAAAAGACTTCCTGAGGCGCTTTCTCGGAGCTCGTTCTTGTCGGTGCTGCAGCGTTGGTGGCAGTGCTGCTGCTGCCGGGGGAACGTCGACGCCTGCCTCTCTGCAGCTCCTGCCAGTACTTCTCATCCTTCAAGGAAAAGTCCCCGAAGACGCGAGTTGGCTGCAGACGGCCCTTCACGTAGCAAGCGCTGCGCTGCGTCTCGCTCCCTGCACGGCGGCATATGTGCAAGCAGGAAAGTCTGCAAACGGACCAACGGTTGTTGCAAATGCTTCTATCGGCAGCAGAGGCACAGTGGATGGCTACTGGGCAGGCCAGGGAGTGCACAGAAAGCAGCCCGTTTCTCCTGTAGCAGCAATGGAGTGGTGTGCCGACCGTAGCAGCGAAACTCTACACTACGCCCCCAGTACCAAAGTTTGTGGCTCTGCTGTCGCTGTGTCTGTACTGTGCTGTGCATAAGCACTTTGCATGCATGAAGAAGCTCGAAGGGGGGCGGCTGTGCAGTTGGTGCGTGCATGGACGTTCTTGAAACATACCGAGGAGGCCAAGGCTGTTCAGTAAGAAATGAAACTTGTTTTGGGGCTTCCGCGGCTCCTGCCATTCTCTCTTGCAAATCACCTGGTGTGCATGTCTCGCATGCACATCAACATATTTGAATACATGTGCATGGACACGGGGTCACATCCACACACATAGACCGATGCACACATACATGCATTCATGCAGCCGTACATTCGTACCAACCTACATGCAGATTAACAAACATTCATGCATGCATACATGCATAAAAGCGAATCTCGGATGCAGGACAGCAACAAAACGGGCACGACTGCAAAGGAGCTGCCACCGACTTAGAGGCACAGAAACACGCACCCGAGGACGGAGGAACAAAAGAAAACGGCATCGGCAGACACAATGGCAGCCACAGGACTTACGACGTCATCCTCAAGGGGGTGCAGTTGCTGCAGACGCCGCCTCTCCTCTGGCGAGTTTGCATTGTGCTGCACATTGAGCTCAACCACTTCTGGCCCCTCCTCGTTCTTCCTACTGCTTCTGCCTTTGCGCTGCAGGACAGCCATGCAATCGCCGCTGTTGGCGACAACCACTCCCTTTTCTGTAAAAAGCAAGGCAATGCAGCAGGCTCCAACCTGCATGCGGCAAGCATGCACGCGCGCAAGCAGGGGCGGAAGGATCACAGGCCTCCCGCAGATGAGGTTTCACAGAAAAAGAATAGCACACGGCGATACAAACAACCAAAAAACAACATGCAGGCTCGCCTGAAGTCATGAATCCGGATCACTAACTGCGAATTCACTCAAACACGGACTGATCGCATGCGCGAGTGCACTGATATTCACGAAGTCAATGCAGCATATCCCCCCCACCCCCCACCCCACTGTGAACCCCAACACGCATGAGGTGAGTTCCCGCGGCCTTTTCTCGCTTTCACGCCGCTGCCTTGAAGGCCTCTGATCGCTGCATCCTCCCGAGGAAACGCATGCAGCGATAAGGCAGCCCATATGCACGCCCTTGCGCAGACATATGCACTGCAAAGGCGCTGTCCATAGGTGGTAAAGGGCAGCAGTAACAGCAGCAGCAGTATCAGACTTGCCCTGACACTCCGTTTGATACCGATCCCATACGCTGCATCGACAGAAGCGCCTATAGCTTCATCCTGCAGCAGCAGGCAGAAATCAGCAGGGAAGGCACGATCTCCTTGAGCAACAACAGCACTTCTAGCCACCACCCGCAGCATTATTTTATAGCCGCAGCAGACGACTAGGAACCACCCAGCCAAATACACAGCCGTGGAGTAGGGAAGGGAAGAAAGACGCTCTCGAGGAAAACGTCGTGCTGCCTGTACACCCGAATTCGGGGTTGTGATGCCAACGCATCCACAGGTTGTTCCTTCTTTAGAGGGGTCAAACAAAAAATTCTCCTCCCGTTTATCTCTTGCCCAACGCGAAGGGAGGAGCCAACCCCGAGAAGCAACGCAGACAACGCACCAGGCGGCAAAAGGCGCGACTAAGTGCTTTTTCCATCATTTCCAAATCGCCGGGATCGCCTGTTGCTGCCAGTTCAGCAGCCACAAAGCGTGGGAGTTCCGCGTGAACGTATTCAGCTGCAACCGCAGGAAGAGCAGCAGAGATTGCACGCAGAATAGGAAGCGTCGGAGCTGCTCGAGGCGCTGTTTCACGAGGCTGAATCTTGAGTTTGGAGTAGGTGTTTCGTAGGAGCAGCGACACCAGCAACAAACGGCTCTCTGAAGCAAAAGCTCACCGACTTCAGGACCGCCATGGCCGTCCACGATGGCAACGAGGCAGCAAGGCCGTTGCAGGTTTCCCTCCTTCGAGCGAATTGCCAGCTGAACGGATTGCACGACGGCAGCACCTGGTGGGGGTGTGTCAGAGGAGGTGCCTGCGGCAGCAGCAGCCCCAGTGGCTGCGGCCTCTGGAAAAATCCGCTGCGCGAGGAGCTCCTGCTGATTCTGTGTAGCAGCGAAACCAGCGGGTGTTGCGGCTCCCGTGGCACCAGCAGCGACAGCGCTGACATTGGCGATGAGCGCTCTGTCCTCAACAGGGCTGTTTGCAGCCACTTGGGAAACACCGGCTGCAAGGCCTAAGTGCTGCAGAGCCAGTTGTGTGGGCTGTACAGACAGCGACCATGCACTTCGAGGCTGCTTCACGAGTTGCTGCAGCAGCAGCGAATGCCTTTGCGCTTCATGCTGCTGTGGCTGCTCGCATCGCGCTGGCGACTGGAGAAATATCGCCCCCCAGGAACCCTTCTTCCCAGCTACGCCCTGCCTCTGCCCGCGTCTGTTGCCTTGCGGAGCCAGCAGCGGCTTCAGCGGCTGCGACTGCTGCCGCTGCTGCATGCTCTTGAAGGCGAAGGCAGGCAGCGCTGCAAGCGCGAAAGCCCATAGCATGGCAGAAGAACGCGGCGAGGAGCAACAAACCGCAGGGCCAGCCGCTCCCTGCGGAGGGGTGGCTGCTCTGCGGGGGCATGCTGCGAAAGACGCATAGCGGCGTTGTTGCTTTGAAGGAGCAGGGGCAGAAGCAGCAGCAGCAACAGTCCAGTCGCCTTGCGTTGGAAAGGCGAGGCGCAGTGAAGGCCACACAGCTGCCGCATCCCCCTGAATAACCCCCCGCACACTGGACCTGCCCCTGCTGCGCTCTGCCAAGCGGCGCAGCGTAGCCGCAGCAACAGCCACAACTGCTGAAGGCTGCCTCCGCTGTGGCTGCATGGTCAATCCCACAAGGCAAGCTGCCCAGTCTCGGAGGGAGAGACGGGGGAAGGGGAAAGTCTGAGATGCAACACAGACAGCTGTCACGCACGAGCAAATCGCTTGAGACAGCGTCGTGTGCCTCTCGGCCTTCTCGCCCTCTCTGAGGCAGAAAGCGGAAGCAGGCTCAACAGACAGCGGAGGAGGGTGAATAGAGGTTCCCCCTGCTCCCGGGGGTTGAGTTGCGGGAGGTGCGCCGGCAGCACACGAAGAGGAGCATAAATACACCTAAACACCAGAAGGAATAAGGCAAAAAGAGGCAAAAGAATCGGATCTCTCTGCCCACTGGGCTTGCTCCTCCCGCCTGCCCCGTGTGTCTTGTCGACAGCAGCAGCAGCTGGCGACTGCTGCTGCTGTCGCCGCCGCTGGATTGTGCGTAGGTGGACCGGACGGAGGAAGGGATCCTTGAAGGGAAAATGACTGGCTCTCTTGCTGAAATATTTCTTACTTTCTCCTCATTTAGGCCTAGCTGCTGTTTCCACTACCGCAAGCGTTCCGTCGAGCCGCGCCAGGAAGAAGATTGCCACCATCATGCCCAGCGGCGGGGGGAGGGGGGCCCCTCCTGTAGGGGCCTCCTGATCTTAAAGTGCAAATTCGCATGACCATCCGACTCTTTTTCGCACCCTCCCCCCGTTCCCTGCACTTAGGTCTCTTTTTTACCCCAGTCCCCTTCCTTCGTGGCAGCTGAAGGCTGCGCCGCATCGATGCACTTCATCAAACGCGGAAATATAGCGGCTTTCTTTGCTGCGGCGCAGCAGACAGCCAAAGCATCAACATCTACTGCTCCTCCGTTCTTGACCTCCTCCGCTGGCGTGGCGACTTCCGGCAACGTGTCGCACTTGGCAGGAGCAGCTGCAGCATCACCAGCGCCGCCGCCCCTGTGCCGAAGAGCCTTGTGTGAAACGCACGAAAGGACGGCTGCAGATGCTGCATCCGCCACCCCTCAACATTCTGCTCGAGCAGCTGCAACACCGGCGCTGGGAACGGCTGCAGCAGCAGCTGCTCCAGTAAAGGCACCAGGGGGAGCTGCAGGGGAGTCTCCTTTAAAGGTTCTACGCAGGGCAGTAAGACGCGGAAAACCCTTGTTGCTGCTTCAGTGTGCTGCTTCTAGTGCCTTGGACGCCATGCAGCGGCAAGAGGTGTCGCCTCGGGAGGCGGCTCAGGTGCTGCAGGTGCTGTCAAGACACCACGAGCTGCTGCCACGACACGTGTGGCGAGATGCAGCAGCAGCCCTCTTGCCCCTCCTGAAGAAGCAGCGTCAGCTTGTAGATGCACCGCTGCTGCTTTCCAGCCAAAGTTACCGCAAGCAGCATGATCCTGAAAAGCCGAGAGCGCCTTCTCAGCGGCAGCAACAGCTGACACTCGGTGATATCGTCACCATCTTCAATGCCTTTGCCCGAGTAAACCACAGGCCTTCTCTTCTTCTTCAGGAGGCTCTCCGCCTCATTTCTCCGCAAGACGCCGCAGAAACGCAGCAGCAGCAGAAAAAAGCAGACTATAAAAGACACAGCAGACTTGGTCGTGCAGCCTTTGCAGAGCACAGCGCTGGTAGCGTTCCACAGGAGCAACAGGCCCTGCAGCAACACGCTCAAGAGTCTCAAAGGGCAGCTAGCTCTGCTTCTGAGGAAACTGTTGCTGCCGATGCTGTTGCTGCTGGTCGTACTGAGGCGAATATATGGGCTCTCAGGACGAACTCCGAGAGGAGAGAAGGCGCTGACACACCTGCAGCAACAACGCCAACGTCGAACCCTCAGGCAGCAGCTTCGGAAATACCAGCTCCGGTAAATCTCGTAGGCGCAGAGGGGGAGTGTAGGAGTATGCTGCAGCCGTCGCCTGCTGCCACGCGCTCTACCGACAGAGACTTGCTGCTGCTGCTGCATGCTGTAGCGAAGCTGCAGCTAAGTGCTCCTAGTCTGTTGCGGCAGCTGCGGCAGTGGCTGCTGCAGTCCTCCGAACGGCTGCGTCCACTGCAGCTAGCCGTTGCACTGCACGCCCTCGCGGCAGCAAAACATGCAGATGCAGAAGTGCTGCGCACAGTGGGAGACGTGTTGCTGCAGCAGACGCAGCAGACTGAATACAGGCAGCAGCATGGGCTGCTGCGGCTGCATGCACTCGACGCAGGTGGAATCAGTATGCTCCTGCTCGCACAGCTGCGGATGAAGACTGCGGACTCACGTCTCTGCAGACCCTTGCTGCAGCATCTTCTCTCCAATGAAAGCAGAAAACCTAGCAGAAAAAGAAGCGAATTGCTCAACACGTCCAGCACCAGAGACTTCGACACAGCGCCGGCATCTGCAGAGAGTCGCACGCCTTCAACAACCACTAGAAGGAGGGACTATCAACTTGACGATCACCATCAGGACCCCAACACTAACGACGTATCTTTGCAATTACAGCATTTTAGAGGAAAAGAACTTGCAATCCTTCTGCTGTACTTGTCAAGGTACCATAGGTTTCATCCACCAGCAATGGTGAAGAGCATTGCAGAAGAAAGCCTGCTCTTGCTGCCCTCCTTAAGGGACAGAGCGCTGCTTCTATCGGCGCATGCACTGGCGCTGCTTCTCCCACAGCTGCAACGGCAGCAAAAGGAACAACAAGGGCAGCTGTCAGAGCAGGAAGACAGTGCAGCAGGAGAGCTGCTGCGTCGGCAGCAGGATCGCGTGGCTTCAATTGTTGCTGCTCGTTTTGCTGCACGTCCTCCTGGGGGGCACCTGGCCTTCGCGCTGCTTCACGTGCTGCAGCTGCTGCTTGGTGGACTTAGGCAGCAGGAGTTTCCTTCATGCTGTCTCGATCTGCTGCAGTCGCTACAGCAGCTGCTTGCCCGTTCTCTGCAGTCGCTGACAGATGCCCAGCTGGCGCGCACTGCTGCGGCTGCTGCTGCTCTGGGGTGTATGGACAGTTCCCTTCGAGACCGCCTGCTCACAGAGGGAGCTTGTCGCTTGCATGACTTCCATCCAAAGCATGCGAAGATGTTGCTGGCCGCGCTGCAGCAGCAACAACCGTGGGAAGCGGAGGGATCCGACTTGCACTGCGAAGGCGAGGAGGGGTCGATCCATTACTTAGGGGAGTCCAAGCTGCTTCAACGACACATTGAAGGTTCAGCAGAGGTGTTGCAAGCTCTGGCTGCGCGCGCATCTGAATCTACGCATCAGGCCTCTCCTCCGTGACTGCCGCTTCAGGGTGTCTTGCCACCTCTGCATTTTCTCCTTAGGGCCTCTCGGACCTTATTCCATCAGGTGCCATGGTGGTCTCTCGTATGAGTGCATCGCTTTCTTCTCGCATTTTAAAATTGTACTCGGGTCTGTCATATTTGAAGCGGAGAGGCGGTACGGCGACTGCCAAAGCGCAAGGACCGTAGCGCACACCGCTCCCATTCGCTCGAGAAGTTTTCTGTGATGTCGAGAAAAAGCCGCTTTTTATGTGGATAACTATGGGCCGCCGTTTGTCTTTTTGTCTGGTGAAATTCCACACACTGATCTGCATTGCAACGCTCGTTGAGATCCGTAGGGAGAGTCTTTCCGCCTTAATTCACTACAAAGCTTGCTAGAAATTCATGTTTAGCATCTCTAGAGATGTCCCCTGCTACCTCCCCGTGCTGATCAGAAGTAGCGCCAGAGGCCTTTGGAGGAAAAAGGAGGGAAGGCCACTGCTAGGCTGCATGAGCGCTGCGGAAAGCTGTGACCTCGATGCGTATGTACTCGCACCTAGTCGTACATACACATACTTATAAGGCAACGGCGCTCCCAGCTACACTGACTCGCGCAGAAGTGCCGAGAGAACCAACCCCGCATACTTTTTTGCAGCAAGTAGCATGTGAGTGCGCCGTAATCGAACAGTCAATCCCACAGTTCTTCATTAAGCGGAGATAGGACAACGGTAAGTGCCCCCATTGATTCAGGGCCCACTGCGTGTGATGTTTTGCTTGTTAGGTAGAGCCTGTGTGATGGCAAGCGTTCGGGGGTCATCGGGGTCTAAGACGCTAGTGGCATTTTCTGTTCACCAGCTCTTGAGTTGGCAAGACAACGACTAAGCCTGTCGAAAGCATCTTTCAATGGCTTTTGGCATATTGGTGTGTCGTCTCTGCAAGGGCATGACGCTCGGCGTCAGGGGTCTTCAAAGTATGGATTTCGGGAACAGTTAGTCCACACCGAAAAACGCTGGATGGCAGTGGGGCGAATGGGGCAAAGACTAAACGTCCGTGATGCTTTGTTGTTGCGCATACTGCCACACAGGATCACGCGAAGACAGAAAGTAATGCAGAAGAGTGCAAAAGTGCAACTTGTCGCTCTAGAGCGGCACGGTGTGCGACATCATAGAACAGAGTCAGCATGAACATTGCTGCCACACGGGGTATAGGGCCCTCGGCGTTGTGGCCTGTTAGGCCCTTCAATCATTCACACACATGGTTGCTCTAATAGGATTTCTTTTCAAATCCTCTTTTTAGGCTCTGTCATAGTGTTTTTCTCTCGCTGTTCTTGCAATCTCTTCGTGTGTTACTGCCATCCCTCGCTTATGGCAGAGGCGGCATGCGCCCCCCCTCGCTTCCGCCCTCTACGCCGTTGCTCGACCTGCCTACCGCTTCTTTCCCTTCCTACAGTCCTGCACTGCGGCATCAGCAAGTTTGCTTTCTTTGCATTTCCCTTTGGATTGTGGGCCTTATACCCTCATAGCGGCTATCTGAACCCTCCTACAAACGGCTGGTTGTCTGCGCCTGCAGCAGCTCACCGGTGGCACGGTAGCGGGGGCGTTACGGCTGCGTTGGGAATCCTATCATGGGGGAACTTCTGTCGAGTATCTGGCTGCATGTATTCCCTGTTTGCTGGAGCCACGGCTTTCTTTTGCCTGAACGGCTTTCCCCGCCGTCCTTTGACGCCCCTCTACAGCCCAGTCCGAATCTGTTGTAGTGCCTTTGAAAGAGCTATCAGACACGCGCAGCACCTTCTTCTCCACGCCTAGTCTGTACGGCGCGGGGAAGAATGGCGCTTAATCCAGTTTTGGCGGAGGACGCTTCCGGCTCCCTGTTCCCGCTACCCCAGTCGGGCGAGGTCTTTTTCTTGAAACGCGCATCCATCGGTTTCAAACTCAAGGGCCCTGGGGTATCCCTAAAGGGAAACGGCAGCTTTTTTCTCAGCAGCCAGCGCATCGTTTTTTTAAAGCAAGGCAAGGTTCAGACGCATGGATCCTTTTCCTCATGCGAGCTGCCGCTACACCTCGTGCAACGGGCGCAGTTCAAACAGCCCATTTTTGGAGCGAACTATATCGAAGGCACAGTACACCCCAAGCAAGAGGCCGAAAGCCCCCTTCAAGGCACGAGCACCTGGTCGCTCACCTTTAACGCCGGAGGATGCGGAACCTTCATTAACATCTTTTTCAGAATCTGGAGGCAAGCTCGGAACCACCAACAACCCGACGACGCCCTAGTGCAACAACTGCAATTTGGAGCTGCGGCTGCCTTCGTGGACCCTAGCGACCCATCAATTGTGTATGTTTCGCAGCCTCAACCCGTAGGTCAGCAGCCACCCCACTCCCAGTTGCAACAGCAACCACAACCACCCGGTATGCCGCAACAAACACACCAGTTCACAGCGTCTTCCGCCACACCTCAGCATCCGCCGTGGCAACAGCAACAGTGGCAACCTCCTCCGCAGCAGTATCCCCCCCCTCAGCAGCAGCACCAGCAGCCCCCAGGACAACCCTCGTCACAGGTACACCCCCAACAACAACCTTGGTATCCACAACAACAACCTTGGTATCCACAACAACAGCCGTGGCAGCAGCAGCAACAGCCGTGGCAGCAGCAGCAACAGCCGTGGCAGCAGCAGCAACAGCCGTGGCAGCAGCAGCAACAACAACAGCCTGGGCAGTCCCCTCCTCAACAGCAACCACAAGCTCCGGAATTTTCAGGTAGACCCCGCCCCCCTGAGTCTGTGCTGTAGCTTTATGAAGAGGTGCATGCGGTCGGCTACCCAGCCGTTACTCAGCGGACCTCGCTGCTTTGCACCATCCTATGCGTCTTGAATTCCATGTTTCTTGAAATCCATGTTTCTTGCTTTTTTTGAGGCGCTGCGGAGAAACTCCTCACGCCCAACGCACGCGCGAAACATCCGGAAATTCACGCGCGTCCCCTCAGGCTTGACTGCGCTTCCAGCGTATATCCTTTTTTCCTAGTTTTTCTACCTAAGAAAATGTAAGACTGCTCTCCTTTGAGGCAGCTAAGCTGCGCCTTACGTCGTGCCGCACATGGGGATGGCTCCCAGGGCCCTCCTGTATAGCTGCAAGCAGTGGAACGGAAAACTGCGTTTCGGCTATCACCCGATTCCTAAAACACCTCGACATGCAGACAAACAGGACGTACTGGAAACGAGGGACTGCCTCCGGGAGGTTCTGACACACCATTGCCCGCCTTCTAAGTGTTCAGATTGCGGTCTGTTCATTGAAGGGAAGAGTAGCCGTCTTGGCATCAGCAAGGGGTCACACTAGCGACGCCTCTCACTGCTTCTGTCTCGGCTTCTACTTTTGCGCCCGTGCCTTTCCCTCTCCAACCCTCTGTCGCTGCTCTTTTCTTTGTTTCGTCTAGAACGCTCGTCTCGGGGATCTCTGTCTCTTGCCTCTCGGGAGGCCTCTCTTGAAGGGGACGCAGCGACTTTCTCCGCTTTAGTCACTGCATCTTTTCGTCTACCACTGCTGACGCTGAGATGGTCGTGCCCACTGCTGCTATCATCACGCCTGCTCTTATGGCGAGCCCTGATGTTGCTGCTGGTGCTTTCGTTGCTGCTGTGTCTTCGTTTGCTGCTGTGCCTCTCTACTTCCCGAGCGCTCTGCCGCTGCTCCTTTTTCACCATCTCGTCTTCCGATCTGCTTCCTCGGCCGCTACTACTGCTTCTGCTGCTACTCCTACTGCTAGTTGTACGCTGGTGCTTCTTAATTTGCTTCTTTAGGCGCTTCTTCTCTTTTTTCAACTTCTTCTTAAGCCTCCTGTCTTCTTGCATCAATTCCGACACCTCAGCATCCGCTTGCTCATTCATCTGCATCCCAAATAGAAAGCAACGGATGAGCGGACAAATAACACATCCATAAGCAATACGGGGAGAGATACATGAATAAATTTGCATTTACTCTGGTGCCTCCGTATATATATATACTCGCGTGTACTGCGTGTGTTGCCTAGAGGCGCACCTTCGAGAGCATCAGTTCAAACTCTTCAGCCCACATTTCGTCTACATCTTTACCCCCCTCAGCGGCGCGGGCCATTGCCTGCTGCTTTCGCTGTTCCTGCAGTCGCTGCTGTTGCTGACGCGACTTGCTAAGTTGCTGCTCCCTCTTCGTAACCAAATACTTATCGATCCCTGCACCCTCGGCGCCTGTGGGCTGGTACTCACAACCCTTCGCAAGGGAGCACACACATCCACACACCTACGCACATGTACTTACACTGAAACAAAGGTACGTTTGGCGAGGCGTATGATGAGGGAAAAGTCGGGAGGGAGGAGGGACATCCGTGGAATGTTCAAGAGTCATCCCCTGTCGAGCAAACATTCGTGATTGCGAAGCCAAGGAGGAAGCGCATCTGGTAGAGGAAAATGAGGCTGCATATGGTAACCTAAGGGTAAGGGGTCAATGCAGGAAGGCATGCATGCTAGCAACACAAGCGCACGAACAGAGTTCATGGTCTGCGCGT
This sequence comes from Cyclospora cayetanensis, assembly GCF_002999335.1. Lineage (NCBI taxonomy): Eukaryota > Apicomplexa > Conoidasida > Eucoccidiorida > Eimeriidae > Cyclospora > Cyclospora cayetanensis. Next base: position 53,996 of record NW_020312403.1, on the reverse strand, counting down.
CAGCCTAGCAAGGTTCCTTCAGAAAAGAGAAGAGGTGGCAGGCAAGTGCCGAAGGTAAAAGCGTACACTGCGGGCAGCACGGGAAAAACCAATATGTAGAGGCTCTTGAGCAACAGAACCATCAGGTGACGGTTATGGAGTACCTCTTTGTCTGCATTTGGTGGCCTGAAATCCTTGCAGTGATCAACACGAAGAGTTCTTTGCAAAAGTTTCATGCCGTTTGCATTATCAACTGCCAAGATTGTTGAACGTTGGTCCTCATACCCCAAAAATCCGAACCCCCGGGGGACGCCTGTGCAGCCAGCAAAATGCAAAGCGAAAGGTCAAGAAAAGGGAGACAGGTGATGAAGCAACGATGGTGATGACAATGCACAGGCAGAAGATCGCGAAGATGAGGGTGAACAGGAGCCTGACAATGAAAGGGCGGCACAGGGAAACGGTGAGGCTATGCCAAAAGAAGACGATGAAAGCGAGGGATGAAGAAATGCTCCTGCTGAGAAGCGACCCGGAAGATGGGAAGGAGGGAAGGCAAAAAGGGGGATTCACTCTCTCACGAAGAGAAACTTAGATACACGCGGAGGGAATCCAGATAGAGAACAGAGGAAAGTCGTTACATAATTAAGACCCTTCATGCGTACCTGTCTTTTGATCTCTGATGAGGACGACATCAATGGGCTCTCCCCATTGGGAAAAAACAATCGCAACATCGCCCTCTGTCAGACGCGGGTCTAATCCACCTAAAGGCAATGGCACCGTGTACTGGGAAAGAACGCAGCGTGCATGCACGAAGGGAGCTGCACACAGAGCTCTGCAGCGAAAAGTTCGGCGATCAAGAGAGAAACAAACACGCACAGACACAAACAAGGGCACAGTACCCCCGCTCGACACCCCCATCGCACAAACAACAAACGAAATAGAAACAAGGGCGAGTGAGCAAATGCCGCGGAGCCACGAAAAATGCCAATCGGCAGGTTGAGAAGGGAAGGATGGATGCCTCGCAGGGATAATTTGTGGTGTGGTGCCCTTCTTTTCCCCGTGCTTCTATTGATACAGCATACGGAATAAGTTGAAACTCTTGGGCCTTAGTCATACGAACACGGCTGAGGTTTCTGCGTCCTGTCGCCTTATATCCCCTGCGCTTTTCCCCCCCTCCCCCCAAAACGGTTGCTTTTGCGAGACACGTGCATCTCTATATGTTACGACACTTTCATAGAGGGCAGGAGCCGAGAAGGAAATCAACAGGCAACGAATATGCTCACCAATATAGATGTAGCAGGAATCCTTGTACTGGTGGTGCCACGAGGCCTCCCCACTGATGCCCAGCCGAAGCTCCTCGGCGTTCAACCGCTGGACAGCATTGATGTTGCTGAACGCCCCTGTTACGTTCAATGACATCCTGTCAGTGCCAGGTTCTCAGGTTTAAGCGTAGAAGTTTTTGTGCGCCGGATCGAGGTCTATTTCTGTCAAGGCAGGAGGGGGGGAAGAATGAATGGACAGGACAGGAGGTAATAGACAGGGAACGGCTTGCGGCTTCTCACGACTCAGAAAAAAAGACGAAACTCTCGGCAAGAGACTGACGAAGGCAGATTCGCCTTCATCTGCGACCGATTTGGGGGGATCGGACGGCAGTGCCTCGGACGGCCAGGAGAACGAAAAGGCTGTAGAGCGAAGCTACACCGCGTCCAACACGAAAAGCTCACAAATCCCTGTCACGAAAAGAGCAAGAAAACCGCCCTTCCTGACGGGCGGAACCGAAACACATCAGAAAAACAAGCAGTCGAGCAACATCGCATTTACTTCAATTACGCATGTACGCGCAATCTAGCATTAACAAAGTTCGACAGGAATTTTACGCTTCTTGTTTGCTTGCTCAGTGGAGTCAAATTCGCTGCCAGGAAATAGGGGGCCCCCTAGGGTCCGCTGGACCCTATTCGCTTCTTTGACCCAGGGGCCCCAAGGGCCCCCTCCACCCGTCTTTGACCAAACCAGAGGCCCCTTTTTGACCCCATCTAGTTATTTCAAAGAAAGCCGAAGCGCTTGTTGCTTATAATATAGATACCTGTGCCTCTTGACTCACATTGTGTTGAGACGCTACCTCCCCGTTTGCCGCAGCACGACACTCCTGGCCCCTCCACTCGCCATCCTTTCTATCTGGCTGCCACCAACTGCACTCCGTCTTTTTCGATCAGTCCCTTCATCGTTTTCCGATGCAAATCTTAAGACGGCGTTCTTTTTCAGCCTTCGTCACGGCCTTCCTTCTGGTCCTTTGGGTATTCCTCCCGCGCGTCTAGATCACCTAGGTTCTTTTATGTCTTGCCCAGCTCGCTCTCTGACACAGTTTGACATCGGGGAGGGGTATTCATGAAGGCAGCAGCATCTGGGTAAACGTTAGAGTAGCGCGACCTCCCCTTTTCCACAGTCTGTACAGCAGGGTGTCTTGAGCGGGGAAGCAGCGAGGGACAGAACACCACGCTTTTCGCCCCTGCTTTCTTCCCCTCTTGGAGTCCGATTCGCGGTTCAAAGACGAGCTTGAAAAAGCTTTCCGTGGCTGCAGCAGTGTGTGGCTGCATTAGGGGCCCGATCAGGGGCTACCACTATAGCAGCAGTAGCGCTCATGGCACAACTTCCTCAGAAGCTGCCTTTCGAGGAGGGAGCCTCAGAAATCTCAGATTTGTATGAAGAAGCAATCAAGGGTACTTGCGCTGCCGAGATTGCGGCTGCCTTGCCTGTGGCTGCAGGACTCTATTTGCTGGCGCCCACTTTCCTTGCAGCTCCTTTTTGAACCAGTGTCGATCCTTTTTTCTCCCTTACTGCTGATGCTCTTCCGCATTCGCTTTTGCGCGGATTTTTGCCTGCCCCAAACCGCGGTCCGCTATCGCTAAGCTTACGTTTAGCTGACCTATTCCAGTGTCTCTCGGTGTGTGTATTAAGTGTGTGTGTATGCATATATGTATGTATGTGTGTGTGAGTACCTCTTTTACAGCAACGATTGCGCAGTGCCACTTGGTACAAAATGGAAAAGTTCTTGCTGCCATTGAAAAGGTATTTTTGCTCAGGGTCCAGCAGCGATTGTGTGTGTATATATAGCCGCGCATCTGCCGTTCGTGCTCAGTATCCCCCTTTACCGTCTAAAATATCCCCCTTTACCGTCTAAAATATCCCCCTTTACCGTCTGATTCGGTCCCGCGAAGAGCTGCATATCGTTGCTTGAGGGGATATTTCAGTTTACTGCGCTCAAATGCACGTGCTCAAAAACGGCGCTGAAGAGGCGAGGCGGAGGGGGCTTTCTGTGAGGATGAAAGCCAACCCCTACCGCCTAGCTCGAACACGACAGCCTGCCCCCCTTCAGCTGTTGCTCTTGCTGCTGCTTCACGTGCAGAAGGGTGCTGCTTGCTTTCCTGCCTGTGCGCAGCAATGGAGGCATGCGCTTCGCAAGAAACAGGTCGAGCTCAGTCGGGCTGCTGCCTCGGTACGCTGCCCGTGTTGCCTTCGTTTGCCGCATTGTGGCTATTGCGCCTTCACTGCCGCATCTGTCTGCCCTCCCCCACCCCACCCCCCACCCCCCTGTCTCTCCCCGATTAACAACTGCCCACTGCTCTCCCCTGCTGCAGGCAGCAGCAGCAGCGAACACCATACGCCCTCGGACTGTCCGAGAGGCGCAGGAGACCAGTCAAACAGGATTGAAGACCCCTCCGAGCGCCTCCACTGGCGCTTCTGCTGCTGCTTTTGAGGGTGGAGCGTCGTCTTCCCTCCCGGGGAATAGTACACCGCTGAATGTAGAGCCAGGGTAACGCGCTGGAGAGACACCAGGAATGCGACGCCAAGGCAGCAGGAAGGCCTTTTGTGCTCTGAGAGAGACCCTTCCTTCATCTTCTCTCCTCGTGGCGATGCAGCGAGGGAGCAAGCCGCCACTCGTTGGCTACACGCCTGCTTCCAAAGCCTTCAACGTAGGGCGGTGCATAAGGGGTCACCTGCTTTTTTCGGTGTGTTTGTGGTCAGCGCAACCGCTCGAGCAGCATCCGAGCCGCCGTCAAGAGCCACTGGGGCACCACGTGCCTCTGAGACTTCAGAGCCTAAAAATGAGGGCGAAGACGAAGGCGACGATACAGGTGCTTGCTCTCTCTCTCTCCTGCCGTTTGGTGCTCCCTCCGCCTTCACTCCCCTTGACTGCTGCTGACTTCGCATTGAGCCTTGCCTCCTTCCCTTCCCGCGATCCTGCGGCGCGTCCATCCTTCCTTGCCTCCCGTCTCGATGTTCTCCTGGGCGCGAGGGAGGGAGGCTTTGTTGCGTTGTGCTGGTGTGTGTCGTTGTGTTCGTCCTGACTGTCACTGCGATGCGCGCTTTCGGATGTGCTATCGGGGTAAACTCGTCGGCCCCTACGCGAAATGCACTATGACCTCCTCTTTACGCGTCATTCGCAGAAGACGAATTTGAAGACGCGGAAGTTGACGCAGCAGAGGAGGGCCCTCCAGTCTTGGGGGTGCCTCAAGGCCCCCTATGTGCGCTTCGGAATCCCACAGATGAGGGAGGGCAGCCCGAACCGCGAGTGGCTGCGACTGCATCAACAGGGGGAGGAGTCGAGGGTAGTGTCACGGCAGCAGCAGTAGCAGCAGCCCAGCCTCCTCATGCCACAGAGAACGCCTCGCAGCAAACCAAAGAATCGAAGTCCTTGGATCAAGAAGACAGCGGTAAGCGGTTCCCATCCCCTAAGAGCGCTGCGCATGGCTTCAAAAAATATGCTTGAGCCGACCTAGGGGGCTCCTGGCCGCTCTCGACGACTCTGGATGCAGGACGATTTCGCTCTCTATCCGTTTGCTAATTCAGATGAAGACAGAGAAGAGGGCTTCGGACTATCGGTTGACGATGTTTCTGACCTCGACGACGCAGAACCCCAAACCACCGATGGGATTTTCGGCTTCTTTGAGAAGGCATGTTTCGATCGTTTCTTTGTGTTGCTTTTCATTATTATGTCTGGGAATTTCTTCGTTGCAGCTCGCGATCCTGCTTCTTCTTGGTTTATTACTCCACACGACGGCACTGCACGCCGATCTCCGCTCTCCTCTCGCTGGTCACATGGTGCAGAGTATGCGTGCTAGCTCTGCAGTTTCCACTCATCGCTCACATCCTCCCTCCTTCGTGGGTGTAAATACTTGTGGCGTAGGGTCTACTTTGTTTGTACAAATAGGTTTTGCATGGTAAAAGGGCTTCAATTCTGAGGTTTCAGGTCGAGCGGTCGACTGCTGGCGCATCTCGACGGTCAAGCAAATGGAAAGTTCTTTTGCGACACGGAATTCTTCGGGCAAGCGTTCTGTCCCTCAGGGCTTATAATTCTCTGCCTCCTGCTTTCAATGGACGGGACTCGTATCTTGAATCTTAGTGCTCGTGCCATTCCCGCGCTAGTATTCGCGCGCATGCTTCATCCTATTTCTCCTCTGTATCTGCAGGTTGGCGGCCGAGAGATCCCCTTTGATCGATTTAACGGGGAATTTTTGTTCTGATGGACCCCATCGCATCTGCTGAAACAAAAACGGAATCTGGATGCCCCCCAAAGCTAGATCTGGCGGGCTCGTTACCTCCTTTTGCCACTGCCGTGCTCGCTGACCTTCGGCCGCACTCCGATACAGGAGGCTAGAGAACAAATTTGCCATGAAACACGCGACGCCTTTACATGCGTAGCACGCCAGTAGAGGCACAGAGGACTTCATGGGGGGCGCTAGTACGGGAGGCGCGGCGTCCTGTGAGTCCGAAATTGGGTGTTTCATGCAACTGCGTCATGAAGAGTTGTCCGAGGGAAACCCTAAGAGAGCCCCTTGACTTCAAATATTTGAGCATCAGACACTGTAGTGCTTCCAGTTTGATAGGTTGCGCGTCTGGCTTGTGTGTCCTACTGTAGAGGTTGGAGGGCTTTTTTAGACCCTCAGAGCAGAGCAGAAGAGACTTCTGCACACTGCTTGAAGTGACTAACTTGCTATGGGGCTTCAGGTTGTGTGTGCTTTGCACACCCAACACCCTTTGCTCTTTATTCATACGATATGTTGGCCTATATATCTACGCTACCTGCCTAACGGGTCGGTCCTGCTGCTACCGCTAGTTGAATACACACACTTCAGCGCGGCCCTAGAGAGCAGCACGTGCAGGAACCCCAAATGCTCTTGCTACCTGACGCCCCCCCCGGCAGCAAGAGTACCCGTAAGGGAAGAAGAGCCACAAGGTCTCTTCTTCTTCTTTGGCACAAGGACACAGGTGTTCCCGCGGTCGGTGGCAACTGCCTTTACGACTCCAGCGACGCTACCACCATCTACCGTTTCCGCGCACTCAAATTCCTAGTGGATGCACTGGCACAGAGAACGCGCTAAGCAGAGCAACGAAAACAGAACAGCTTCACAGCACTGGTGGGGCTGTGCTGTAGTTGGGCTGCAACGCCGTTCCCACGCGATCGGGCATCGAAAGAAGCAGCAGCAGCACACCCTAGGGACCTCCCTGAGCGTACTCTAGGGTCCTACAGGAGTAGGCAAGGTGATCCCATGAGGCCTTGCTCCCTCCGCAGGATCCTTGTGCAGCACCTTCGACGCACAGAACGACGCCTCTCTGGCTTCCAACCCTCTACAAGGCGAAGGCTGGAAGCCTCGCAGCAGGCGGGGAGTGAGGTGTTGCCAGCACATCCCAGAGGTGGTGTAACTAGCAATACATGCGTCCACAGCGAGCCTCGAAAGGTGCCTCAGGCGTGCAGGGAGCCTTGACAGCCCACCTGGACCTCTAGGCGGCTGCAGCAACTGCGCAAACGAGGAGCATGGCCAGAGACACAGGGGGGAAGGCCTCGTCTCCGTTGTGTTGCCTCCTGCAGATCACCACGACTTTCTGCTTGCCGCCTGTCACCTTGCGCTTCCTAGGCTGGTGATGGTGCTGCTGCAGGGGTTGCGGCAGGCAGTTTTTGGTACACGAAGGCGCTTCGTCCGCTGACTGGAGGTCTTCCAGCGATACAGAAAACGAGTCGACTACAGGGGTCAGAGCCACCAACGCGTGCGCCACCTTCCGCTCAAAGCCGTTCAGCCGCCACAACAACAAGCAGTAGCGGCCTTCACTGGCCTCGTTTGCAGTTGGATTCCCCCCCGTTGCCGATGCTGCCGCGGCTCCTCCTCTGCCCCCCGAAGCTCCTGCTGGCGCTGCCCTTGTGAGGCTGTGCAGTCGCCTCTTGAGACGCTTCAGCACTTGCGCTTCTTCCACGGAAAGAGACGACAGCGACAGCTCCTCGACACAAGGCGAGCCAGAGTCTCTCCTAAGGTGTGCGCAGCGCGTCGCGAGGCCGTCATTGTCGCCTCTGCCATTGTCATTCGTACTGCTGCTGGCAGCTTTGTTGTGGCTGCTCTCTTCTCTACAGCTGTTCTGTAGAATGGGTCGATCCTTCTTCCGCAGCTCTCCTGCTGCCGCAGCTGCAGCAGCCGGATGCAGGAGCTGCGAAAGGCCTCCCCGGACTGCGGCAAGCGATGGATATGCGCCTCTAATCGCCGCTTCCAGTGCGAAACTCAAGGCGTAAAGTGTTGCGGGGTCCTTCGTGATCGTTTTCAGAGGGCGAAACGCAGAGCGAAGAGACTTCATGCGCTGCACCGAAGGCAGATGCTGCAGCTCTGAAGGCTGCAGCTGCTGCAAGAGCACACGCTGGTCATCAAGCGCTCGAGCCAAAGCACCTGCAGTCGGCGAGAGCGCTGCTGGTGTTAGCGCTGCTGCTTGCAGCGCGCGCACTGACGACGCGATCTCCGATACTGCGTCTGCTGAAGGGAGAGACTCCACACCCCTGGAGGTACTTGCACTCGCCGAGACAGAAGGCCTCACGAGCGCCGAGCAGCCTAGCCGATCACAGGAAGCCGCCCTTCGCAATGGCCGTCCAGCCCTTTGCTGTTGCTGGTGCTGCTGTTTCTTCATGAGACTCAGGCAGTGCGCCTTCCTTTGCAGAAGCGCGTCTTCTCGCTTCTGTAGCGCCTGCTGCCCCTCTGACGAGGAGTCTTGTAGGCTTTCTGCCAGGGGAAAGGAAATTTTCCAAGTGCTTTCTTTCCGCTTGATATAGACATCGCGCGCGATCGGATCGTCCTGCAACAGCTCCCAGCACGAGGGGCCGCGGGAAACCCCCCACCTGTCTGTTGCGTCGGTCGGATTTTCCCCGGCTACAAAGATTAGACGTCTTAGTGCAGCCACAAGTAACTGCTGGTGCAACCAGCGTCGCTGCTTGTGCTTTCCACATCGCCTGCTGCCGCTGCCCTCCCCTTGCTGCTGCTGCCGTCTGCTGCGCCGCACACGAAAGCGGTAGCAGTCCTCCCCCGCGCTGCTGCTACCTGCATCTGTGTTTCCAGGAGTCGTGGCCTCGCCTCCTCCCGCCGTTCCGAGGGATCGATCTACGCCTGCACTGCACCCCGGGGGCAGTCCCCCCCCACTGCTGCTGCTGCTGCAGGAGGGGAGGGCCTGCAGCCACCGCACGCGTCTGTCTCCCGTCTCCGTGAGAACATGCGGTATTCTTCCTGCCGCTGCCGTGTCCAAAGAGGCTTCAGAGTCCGAGAGGCTTCGCGCCGCAGCGGCAACTCTTGCGGCTGCGAGCGCCCGCAGTGCCGGGTCAGAAACTGTCGGCGGACGAATTACGTCATCTGGGGGAACGCGCATAGCCGCAGACGCGGCTGTCGGGGTCACTTGGTTCTCTGGTGGATCTGGGGAGCCCTGGGAGACACCGGAGGGGAGTGCGATGATGCCTCCGAAGTCTTCCGCTCCCTCCGCCAGCATCGCTGGGGAGTGTTTGCTAAAAGGAAGTGTGCGGCCAAGGCGTAGCAAAGCACAAGGGAACCCTGGCGTAAGAGCCAAAAAAACTGTTGCGAGGCGCGGGCGGGTGCAGGAGGTGCTAACCCTCCATTTTACGGGACGTCGAAGGGAAGAGGGAGCCTGCGAATAGAGGGTTCTCGTGGGAGAGGAGTACTGCTAAGAGGGGTAAATAAACTGCCTTGATGTAGAAAACAATAGATCAAACCATAAATTTGCGTGATCTCGCTGATTTCCTGTTGTTGTGGACCTAATCGCCTTGCCTGGCCCCGAGCGCACGCTCCGTGTGTGGTAGAAGGCACCTGCTTTGCTGAGACGTTGTTTCTCTGATTTCGGAGTTAGGCAAAAGGCATGACCGGCGATGAGGGAAATGAGCAGGAAGATTGGGGATAGAAATGGGGTTTTTACGAAAACACTTACTTCTGGGGCTGGTGCCTTGCTGTACGTGGCTGGCTACAAAGGACACGGTTTCCGAAGAAAAACCAGGAGGTAGACGGGTGGAAACTAATTAAATAGTGCAAATACTCATTGCTTCGGCGAAATGTAATCCTCTAGCTCCATACTGCTCCCCCTCTCGGTCTACGGTACGCAGCAGGAAACTGTTTTGCTCATTGGGCGAAAGACGTGAAAGAACTGCCTTGTGTTGCTCTTTCTGCCGGACAACTAAGACAACTAACTGCAAGTTGCACGAAATAATACTTCGATGTTTGCCCGGCTGGCCACTACCTCCTGCATGAAGTGAAACACAATCGGACAGATACGAAAATCTTCCAAATCACGGCACGCACTCACACCCTTTCCCTTCGATTGCTCAAATAGTCCATCTGCGTCAACTCTCTACTGAAGACGCGCATTTCCGCATCTTTGTCTTGAGCTTACTGTGCTGCACAAATTGAGCAACGCAGGCAGGCGCTAAACAGTCAGATCTGCATAGAACCTACTAAATTACACAATGACACACGAGTGTAACGCTGCATCGAAAGTCTCTCCAGGATGTGCTAAACCCAGACTCAATGTAAGCTTTGTATAAATTTATTGGGTGTTATGTAGGAGAGCTCGAGCATTCCCCTGCCAGCGTTCATAAGAGTTTGTAGTATTATGGAAGGAGAACAGGTAGGATGCCCCGAGCTGCAGCCCCCATGGCGCTCCAAACACTCATAGCCAGTTGCATATCACATCTATGGAATATGCACATGACACTGCGTACTCTTGCATCAACGTAGCAGTACTCTGCAATATATAGGATACGCGTACAAACTAATCAGTCAACACTTCACTAATTTTTAGTTATAAATTACCACCGCAGTAGAAGCTGCTTAAGTGGAGCTTAGCCCACTACATCTTTCACTCACTCCAAGTTCAATATACATGCCCTCTCGTTCGGTATCTGAACGTGGAGACCAACTGCGTGCAGGACGGTGGAGGAGATCCTGCCAAATCGCCATCCTCAAACAAAAAAAGGCGAAGCACTGCATATGAGAACAGCGAAAATGTGCTCCAACTGCTGAAAAGAGCTCGAATAAAAATAGGCACAATACTCTGAACGAATGAAGGACCTAACAAGCACGAGCGTGGCTGCGCAGTGGGTTACTGTCGTAGGAGGGCAGAAGGGCGCGATTCTCCTACATCGAGACGACAGAAACAATTAGAACGTGTGAAGAAAAAAATTAGAATATGCACTACTTTAGAATGCCTCTGCGCGTCATAGGGCAGTTTCTGCATGAAACAGGTTTGATTAATATAAGGCCTCAAAACAGGCAAAAGCAAAAAGGCAGGGACAACACAGTTTAAAGCGTCTCCGCTTAATCTGAGTGTAGAGAACGCCTCGATAGTGATTACCGGAAACATCAAAAGAAATACTTATAGACGAATCTAGGTGCTCCAAATAGAACATGCGCTGGGGAAGGACAAAAACCGAGGAGATGAGGAATCTGGTTCATGGCGGCTGGCATTGTCAAACTCTCGCCCTCCACAATGCTCGCAAGAGCCTTTCCATCAACGACTGAGGTTGACGTTCCCTAGCAAGCTTCACTGCCCTTGATGCTCAATATTTCGATAATTTAGCTCTTCCACCGCTCCCTGTGAGCCCTACGTCTGCAAAGGGTCTACGAATCTGCGGCGCAAAATCTACCAGTCATGTGGGGATATTTAAAGCTTTTTTACCCAACAAATATGCATACATCCGGGACTCTTCCAACTTCTAGGCAAATTGATAAAGTAAGAAAGTGCGTTGGTTTGTTCTAGACTTGCAAGTGTTCCTAGCCATCCATCTGGCCCCAAGTTCCTTCTCCTGCACACTTTCAGTTGTAACTTGCAAAGTCTGCCCACCCACCAAAACTAAATCTACCAGCTCTAGTGCACAGCTCATAATTCGTGCTTGCCCCTCTTGAGCTTTGCCCATACATTTGGGTGCATTAGCCAGCCCTTTCCTAGATCTCCCTGATGCTGAGGCCCTATGCTAACCCCGAAGCACCAGATCCGGCACCAGTTCCAGGCCAAACGCCAGGTCCAGGTCGGGCCTGAAGAGGGGCTCCTCGTCGTAGACGGATGTGTAGTATAAGTGGGTAGACGAGCTTCCTCTCAAATTGTCAACTCACTCAGCAAAGAAAGGAACAACAAACCAAGCAACCGTTTTTTGTCAATATACAGCCGCAAAAACTACAGAAGAATGAGTCTGCCGCGCCCTGTGTGTCTCCACCTGGCGGAGGGTGATTTTTGGTGGCGATATATAGGGTCAATGTGTGGGCGGGTAAGAACCGCACGCCACTAAGCACTAACGAAACTTGGATCCCTTTCTGTAATGACACCCTTTGAGGAATCGTGAATCTTTCGTGGAAAAGTCAAAGTAAATGAGCCACGGCCTGAGCCGTGGCAGTCTAGTGTATGGGATGAAATCAGCATATTTGCAGACTATCGACAACAATGCAGATGCTATTCTGACCCTTGATACTTGGCAGTCTAACAGTGAAGTCCATTGTCAGAGCAGTTCAAATCCTTTTGTGAGCTGGAGGGCACTGCAAAGGGTCATCTAAGAACGTTTCCCGCCTCCTGTTGCTGAAAATCTAGTGACGGTAAACACTCCTCTGCCACGAGGCGTACTCGTACCACCAAAAGTACTGTGATAGCGTTTTTTACTGCAGTTCGAATCTCGTATTTCCCCGAATGAAGCATAAGCATGCGCTTTGTGGAAAACAGCATTGCGGAGCAAAGTCGGCATGTAGAAACTAGGCAACACTTGCTTACTTTTACACCACAGTTGGACAGCCTCAAAAAGGTTGGCCTTCAGCCTTTTGCCACTCCTGTATGTCGGCAATACTTGAGGATGCATGGATCTCAGGAAGAAAGACTCACGCAGCTCTGATAGAAACCATAAATTACGCAGGTAAGGCCTGCTGCGCTGCTCTGCAAAGGAACACCAAGATTGGGCGAATATTTAGGAGAATTTTGCACTTGTGCTTCCACGTAGCGAGCTAGCGGCAGGCTGCTCGCTTTCTGGTCGTCCAGTGCCCTATACGGAGCTGATCGCCGGGTTAGCCTCAAGCTATGTGCCGCAATATTGGAAGTCCCCTCAGCATGAAGAAAAGAATGAGTAGCAGGCGCATCATTTGTTGGAAGAAGGACAGCGCAGGAGTCAATACATGCCTTTGAGTATAAGCTAGTGATAATGCCGAATTGGAATGGAAGGTGTTGCACTTGTGCTAATGAAGGCCCCGGAACAAGATTTCTGTAAAGCAAAGGTTCCCGATGCCTTATATCTTGACTTTCTCTCAGTGCGTATACCAACAGTATGCTGGACATCTGATTCCAAAGACACCTTGTAAGATCTCATTCGTCTAAACGACAGGCACAAAACGGCTTTCCGCAGTGCCACACCCACACGTTAACTCGTGGATACCTGTATTCCGTTTGGACTTGCGAGTGACTCAGCTGAAGGGTAACGTCGAATTAGGGTAGTTTCCAATAAGCCTGTTGAGGAGGGGTGAACGGCAGTCTGCATCGACAAATTCACAGCATGTAACCCGTTTCAAGGGCACCTACAGCGGCGATGGCAATGTTGGCTAGAATTTGTATTGTCCTTTGCTTCCACGTCTCTGTACCAGGTGATGCTTCGATATACTTACTTAGTGGCAATGATTTTTGCGTTTCTGCATTTCAGGGGAGTGGCAGTAGTGCGAGCAAGCTTGTTCTGCCTTGTGTGTATTGGATGCTGAAGGACAGGAACGGAACACGGGGCCTTGTGTTTAGGGACTGGGGGACAATGTAGCTGGCTAAATCACACTTAAACGTTCTACATTAGACTGCTGGTATTCAATGGAGCGTTAGTCAATAATCTCTTTGGCTTGGCTGTTCGTATATGTTATCGGTTGTGGACTGGCGTTAGCTTGACATGATACGAATCGGTATTGTGCGTATATGCGCTATATGTGATGTGCAGCTAGCTGTGAATGCCTTAAGGGCTTAGAAAATGCATCTACGCGCATCGTAGTTGCCCCTCTCCTCTCCTGTCTGTTCCTGAGGGGCACAGGCAAAGGGAAGAGAGAGCTCGTGTAGAGGGGCACTCATTCGTTTCAAAGTAAGTCTGTATTGAGTTTGCCCTTGAATTAGTCCCTTTGGAAAACTTAGAAGGAAGTTACAGTTCGAAGCCTTTGAGGCCCCGCAGGGCAATTTGCATCCTAGTTGTCCCTTTTCCTCCGACCCTGGAACATGGGAAGAAATGCACTATTAACAGGATAGATGATCACAGTCTCTTAGACCGGGACACTGCTCTGAGGCGATGAGTGGATATACAGAAGCCCAACAAAGAGCCGTAAGGAAAGGTGTAAATGCTCCCACCGTGGATTGCCCTTTGACTTCTCAAGGAAGCAATCTGTGCGCTTACAGTGTGAGGCGGGAAGAAGCTTTGAGGGGATGGACAAAAGCGTTACTAAATTTTGGAGTGTGCTTCCGTCACTGTATTCTCTCCTGGACACTCTAGGAGGAATGGCATATTGTCCTTCAGACTCATCGTACCTTATCCCGCCAAGCCAATACTGTTTTATACAGCATAGAAACATTCCTTTTGAGACCCTTATAAGGATTCTACATGTAACGCTGGGCTCCAAGCAGGTATGGCCCAACATTCATCCTAGGAAAGCAGATTCTGTTACTGGTGACTGCTTAAATGAAGCCAGAGAGTTGAAACCAACAACGTATACTGCAATTGCACAGATTGTGGAAGTGTCTGATGGGCCTCGGAATGCGGACCGATGGCTCAAAATTTCACTTGATGCGCTTACCAAGGTACCAAATCCTTCAAGCAACCTCTCTGAGAGCTTTGAAAGGGATGTATCACGAGCGTACGCTTGGATGAAGGTGACGCAGCACAAGGAGGCATGCAACAGAACTCTTCATGCAGTCTTCCACTGGCACTATTTTAAAAGCGAAATTTCTTTCTTAAGCGCATCTACTCCCCATTTGAGCTAATGAGCTCTGAAGTTCAAGAAATAATTGGGCAAAACGGACGGCGTAGCAGGGTTAGCTACATCCAGGCATTTTCTACTAAATCATTTGCCTTGCACTAAGAATTGGTTCTTCTGAACATATATATTAGTTATTGCAAAGTAGTTTTAGCTCGATACAAGAGTACGCAAAGGTACGTGCATTCGCGCAAGAAGGTATGCGCAACTAGCTCTGCATGCCCGGAATGCTTAGACGGTGCAGCTGCGCAAACATTTATAGCCCATATCCCTCGTGTGGGGCACTCTGATGGGCGCAGGAAAACAGAGCTGGGGGTTCGCTTGTAAAAAGCTCAACAGCTTGTGCATCAAGTGCGGAGGTAGGCGTCAATGTTAGGAAACCTCTAGAGAGTTCCAACTGCACGAACAAGGCATCAGGCTACTGGGCGTGCGCTTCCCCATGTTCCACGATGCAAAGCACCAGTGACTACATGCTTCACCGTGATTCATTTGAATCACACATTTAGAACCCTGTGTACCATACCCTTGCCCTCCCCGCTGATCCATATTCTTGAAAACCGAGAGGAGCCACGAATACTAGGCAGTAAATTTGATTACTGCATTTCATTCATTACATGCAAACAAAACTGACAAAGGCAGGAAGAAAAATAATTGGAAGGTGGTCTTGATGCAAAGCGCTCAAAACTGACTGTACGTTTCTCGAAAGAACTGAGCATTTCCTGTCGCCCACACGGCTTTTCCCAAAACTGCTTGTCTTTTCACCATTCTTTGTCTCCTCCTATCCCTCGCATGTACACTGCATCCTCGGTCTACGTTTTCCCTCCATATATTGCTGTATTTCTCCTAGTGACACTTGATAAGTCGAACAAAACGATTTTTGTTTGAAATCTTGGGTCATATAGACAAGGAAGTGAGAACAAACAGAGACCTAGTTAGACCCCTCTATATCCTTTTTCCAGGCTTACCGGTGTTTCAACAGGTCGTAGTAGGAGGCAAGTAGGGGTGGCATAACAAAACCAAAAGGTAGCTCGCATAGAGCAGCCAAATGAAGGGGGAAATACTTTCAAGGATTTCCTTGCAATGCGTCTGTCAGAGCTTTGCTTAATACTCGATATTTGAGATCATAGAACTCATGCAGAGTGCGTGTTTTTAAGAAGCCTTCCTTTGCTTCTTTGTATTTTGCTTTTGACTGCTCATATCCTCCACTCCAATCTGCTTCCTTGTTGTCCTGAAGCCCCTCTTCGAAAACTTCATCGTTCTGGGCCCCTTCGGACTTCTTTGACTTTTTCTTTCTTCTCTGTCTTTTCTTCTTGTTTTTTTTCTTTTCTTTTTTCTTCGTGTATTTTTTCTTTTTGTCTTTCTTCTTCTTCTTGCCTTCTAAAAAGCTACCCGTCGCCTTTACTTCCGCTGCAGCTTCGCTGTGTGGAGGTTTCTGAAGTCTCGCCCACTGGTGCTCTTTCTCCTGCTTGTCATGATGCCCCGCAAGCTCATCTCTCTGATGCACACCGACTAATATTTCAGTTGTAGGCGTCTTTATAACTTCCGCTGCAAGGCCTGAAAATTGGATTTCCTTCCACCATGCCAAGCATACTGCAGTCCCGATTGCCTGTACGAGCAGCAATCGCATTGTGGCGCGCCTAATATACACAAAAAAGAAGAGAGAATCGAACTGTTTTAAAATTTTTACCTAAATTTTCACAAAAAAATTGTGATTAGAAGGAAGGAAAGCGCGTCGGTCGAGCTGCGGGACGCGCAGTGACCCGGTCCTTGCCAGGTCAACAGCCAACCTGTGTTAGTGTTAACAAAAGCCTGTTTTAGTAGCAAGACAACCAATTAATCTGGCACCAATGCGCTAATGTAGATAATTCTACTAATCCGATGGCCTATGTCTTGAGGCAGGAATTGTTTTCATAGCCCTCTCCGGTATTCTCATTGTTCGGCCACACAACTGCGGGGCAAGCGCCCTCCTCCTGTGTGTGTAAAGAGACTTCAAGATAAGAAAGCCTAAGGCTCTGTCTCCTTTTTTAAGTAGTGTCCTTATTGAAATCCTTTTATATTCTAGTACGAGAGGCAACTTCGCCCGAGGCTTCTTGTGAAGTATTTGTACAGAGTGCCTCGGATACGTGAGGTAAAACGTGGGAACCAAGGCTAAAAATAGATTTTTCCTGTCCATAATAGTGGCGTTGACGAAACTAAGAATCTGTCGCATGTTCTGTGGAGGCGTGCCGCTTAGAGCGAAAAAGACAGTGTAGCGGCCTGGCCTACACCCACAGTTGCAACTGGATTGGCTCGCCCGCAATTCTGCAACAATAATAATCTGATCCTTTATGTCCCGCTGCAAAGCTCTTGACAAGAACACGTGCCATGATTTTGCCTCAAGATACTGTGCAGACTATGTAGGGGTGTTTGGAGCGCCCATAGGTGCACGCCCGTTTTCCAGTAGTGTAGATTCGCGACCGTATGAACTGAGGCCAACAGAGTACAAGCTCCATTAAACTTAAGAAGCCTTTCTTCGGGTTCTAGTTTTTGTATTAGGTTCTTCTTTTGGATAACCTAAGAGGAGTGCTAGAGAACACAAAAGCAACCAGACTGCCTTTCGTATCCTCCTAGTTGATGACAAGCATAATATTAAGCCAAAATTGAACGTCACCTCTTTAGTCTCCGCTAAATGCACAAGCGAAAAGCCCACGGAGCATCGAAGCGGCCAGCAAGGGACAGTTGAACTGACCACCTTGCCTAGTAAGAGGTACACTCGAGACAAGCTTCAGAAAGGCAAGTGAGAAACTGAAAACGCTCAGGCCGCATCGTGGGTATAAGCAGTGCTTAGCCCCGGAATAATTGTACTTCCCTTGCACACCCCTGCCTATCCTTTCATCAAGGCAGGATGGGCAAGTAGAATCAGGAAGTGGAGGTCTCATCTGCACCTTCGCCTGACACCGCGCCTTTGGATTCTGCATTGCTCTGTGTAACCGCATCTACAATTGCTTGTTCCTCAAGTATTTTGAGTTCTTCCTCGCTGTGATCTTCCATGTATTCTTTCTCAGCCTTTTTTCGTGCTTTTCTCAGTTTCTTCAGCCTCTTTTTACGCTTCTTCGCCTGGGACCTCTCTGCCAATGAACCAGAGCCACTGCCTACAAATACGCAGCCGTCCTCATCACATTCGGAAGAAAGCAGCGTATCGTTATTTGCATCGGGGGAGAGATTCAGAAACCTGGCGGCGGCTTCGGCGGTCGGGTCCGGGGCCTGGCTTGCCATATTGATTGTAACTGGATCAGTTTGTCCCATCCTTTTTATCTTCAGTGCATCGCCCTCCCCGCAGGAAAGGAGCGCCAGAAGCACGAATGGAGAGACCTTCCACATTTTAAAGAACAACAGACAATGAGTGAACCAACAATGCTGAGACACGGCACCCGCCTCGCACCTACCAAGCTTGGATTCCAGAGATGCCGATGCTGCTGGAAGGGAGGAACGAATTCCTTCGTATGTGCCCGAAGATGAGAGACAAGCAGAAAAAAAATTATCACGCAGTATGCAAGGGATAACCCTCTAGTTTTATTAGTGGGGTTTCAGCATGACAAGAACACACAAACACGCACGCCGATAGAGGGTGGGGGGTTGTTGTGTGGCTATATACTATCTCCAAGGGGTCCACACTCAGTTTCCACTGGCTATCGAAGCACAAAAATTCTTAGCTGCAAAGAAGTGTGACTGGTTCCAGCCCGTTTTGGTGGGTGAGGACGACGGTGTGTCACAGGGTGCCGGGGGTGCCAGTGGTGTGGGTGTGACCACCACAAACCACCTGATGATAGACAAACCTAAAATGGATACCATATCTAGTTATTTTGAGCATTTAAACAGAAAAAGCAATGAAGTACCTTTTAGAAAGATTTTCACAAAGTGCTGCGAAGTAATTCACTGACTTTCATGTTACTTTTGCTTTCCCGCTAGTCAGTCGGAGGTGGGAACTGATAGGTGGTGTCAAATGGCATAAAGATGCTGTTGAATTAATCCGAGAGAATTTTTAGCTCGAAAAACGTACCACTTTCAAAAAGAGACAGGGTAAGTTACTTCCTCGAAAACACAGTCCAAGGGATCATTTGCTTCATTACTCTTGCGGGCTGAGTTATTCCTCGGTTGTCTCTAAAGGTAAGAGAAAAACCCGCAAATATAGAGTTTTCATTCGAATAGCTATCATGTGAATGATATTTTGTTAATGATTGTCTGTTTGGCTCCAGTTTGTATTTTCTTTTTATTGCAGGAATGAGTAACTCCGTGCTGTTTAGAAACATTTTTTGTAACGGGTCGACCTACAGCTACGTAGTTTGGACTATAGTTGTTTACGTAAAAATTAGTTTAAAGATCCTACACTTGGTCTGTCTCTGTCTTAAATCGCATGTATCGTAGAGTAGCGCTAGCCGGATGTACGGACACGCAATGCGGTCAGACGTGCACTAGGTGTTGTGTGCAACTAGCTGTGAGTGCTCGGGCTTCCTAGAAGGTGAACAACACATACCCTAGGTATCTCTGTCCTCTCAGACTAAAAGTGTATGGGGTATGAATTTAGGAGACCCCGGGAGCAGTCAATAACTCTCCATAGGTTTGTATAGAGCGTACAATTGTTACCTCAAGAAGACATCGTATGGAGTACCACGGTTGGTTACACCGCAATGATTAGATCGGACTGTTCTCAATTTATTCACTAGGAGTGCACGCAAAGGGATGCCAGTGTCGCCTACAACACTTTCCTGGTTTCGACCACGCTTTCAGTAATTCAAATTTTGATTTTTCTTCGCAACAGTTCGGGAATCAATCCTTCTGGAGATGGAAGATGGAAGTGGGACAACACCTATTGGGGCGGCAGAAGCCGTCCTGCAAGCTGATGTGCACGCAGTAGTTCCACTAAAAAGCATGATTATCCAGCCAATAAAAAGGCCGTGGATTCATCAATGAGGATGTGCAAACCAGAAACATATGACGGCCATAAGGATGGGAAAGTATTTTAAAGTTTTATCAGCCAGTTTGTTGTTCCTCTTTTTGAATCCCCAGACTAATGGGGAAACTAGTGCTTCTTGCGGCACTTTTTTCGAGTTTGGAAGCACTCTAGTGGTAACTTATTCCGATATAAGACATCGCGTGCTTGCAGAAAGTACTACAACTCGAGCATTCGTAGAAGCCCTCGCTCACCGGCTTATGAGGAAACCACCTGAACAAGCAGCTTTTGCAAAATTGAAAAAGCGGTTGTGGAAAATGTATTTGTATATCAGTATTTCAGGAAACGTGAAACTTTGGATCACAAACGCCACAACATAGGCAAACTGTTGCTTTACTGGGTATCTCCCTCGGACCCATCTGAAGTGTTACGTCAGGTGGTCACAGGATGAGCAACGAGTAAGTGATAAAACACCCCGTCTGTGTAATTCCCACAATCGATGGACGTGACATTCTAGGAGCAAATGAGCCCACCGTCTGCATCTTTGACTTATACAAAAGCCAAGACGAGACTTAGAACAAATGGATATTGGGGCTGTGTCAACCGGCCCTAGCCTAGAGGCTGAAGCGCACAAAAAGATGACGCCAGTAGGAGCCTACGTCTATGCAGCTCTAGAGAGCCTCGGAACAACGCACAAATTCCTATTGTGGAAAATTCGGGCTAAACAATCACGAACGAAGTGGATGCAAAATGCCTTGCAATACTTGGACAAGGAAAAGCCCCACCGGAAGCAAGGTACTTGGCACGAAGAGAAGGCACACCACGGAAACGGAAAGCTTCCCATGCAGGCCGCGACGCAGTGAAGGGAGCTACAGAGGATAGGACCGCAGTCGAAGGCTCACCACGGGTCGCTTCTGGGCTGAAACGAGCTCGCCTTTATGGCCAAGAGTTGCTAGCGCTATTTGAAACTGGTTGTGAAGTGGGTCTCTTTCCAGGAAAGACGGCGCAGAAGTGTAACCCGCAGTACGAACAGTCCCTAGGACTCAGATGGCCTTCCAAGTAAAAGAATCCAAGGCTTTGCAAGGCTGCGGCGGTTGGAAGCCGCGTGCACTCTAAATCAGGGCTTTATTAAATTCCTGCGTTACCTCTATGTTGGACCTGTGCACCATGACGTAATCCTGGGTATGCCATCGGTGACGCAGGGGAATGCATACCCGCGACCACCGCTGAGCACTGTGAAGGTTAGTATGCAGGGGAGTGCCAGAAATGAGGATATCTTGGTCTCCTCAGCAAGGCACATTTCATCTATGGTAAGTGGAATAGATTTGGTGCCCCAACAAGGTGAGGCAAAATCTTCATGCGGGCGCCTCAACAGAAAAGTAGGAGAATACGGTGTTGAGCAGAAATCCGGTCTTGACGGCTTGGTAGTGACTATATATTAAGGTATTTGCTGGAATGTTCAGTAAAGGGGCAGAAAGAGTGGGAAATCGTAAAGGAGGAGTTCGTGGGTGTGCTCAGTTACGATGAAATTCCAGCAATCTGGCCTCCTAGTGGTCGGCCAGTGCATCGTAGTGAGCTCGTGGCCGGGTTAGCCTGTAGCTGTGTGCCTGCTGTATTGGAAGGCCTTACAGCTTGGAGGGACGAATTTTGGAGCGGGCGTCTGATTTGTAAAACAAGGCCACGGTGCAGGAATTGCCCATCGCCTTTGAGCAACTCCTGGTCAAGCTGCCTAGAAGGACGGAATATGGTGCATGTGCATCACCACTAAGCCTCTGAGCGATGCATAGCTATGATGCAGGAGTGTCTAAATTAGCGTAGTGACGACCTACTAGCCGTATTACATGCATTAACAGCCTAATAGGCTGTTGAGTTCCTGGGGAAATTTCTACTAATAATCATGCACGCTGATAACAGGAATAGACAAAAGTTTACATCATTTTCTATTTTTAGTGGTCTAGCTGAGCTGCAGCGTATAATCAAAATGTCGGCAGGCCTATTAAGGAATTGTAATGACTGGGTACACTTACGAAGCGTATGTCTTCAACCGTAACATTCAGTAGCACCTCCCGCAGCTATGGTGTGCACTTGAGCTGATTTGGGAGAACCAGTGCCATGTTAAGGCACACAGGTGCTCACCGTTCCTCATAACAATTGAATTCCTGGATTTCGTGTTTCGGCTGCAGGAGTTAGGGCGGAGCTACAAAAAATTGAATCAGTCAAAGAATAGCTCGTGCCTTTTGAGCACCTTCACAGACATCGAAACGTTCTACGCTTTTGCACTTATATTATAAAGGTTCATTTGCCTATCTGCTCGGATCTCTACTCCTTCGATTGGTCTTCTCAAGAAGCCGCAAACTGTGACCTGGAAAAAGTCTGATGTCGCAGCAAGGACGCTTATTGACAGCCCTAGACATCCTCCGGTACTCGCAATGCCCGATAAGTATCAGTATTATCTCATCTCTTCCAAACAGCCAATGCTAGTGATGTACCGGTGGATGCTAGTCCCTCGACAGATATTACACAATCTCCAAAAAGACCCAAATAAGGTTTGATTAGACTTATACCTTCACCAAAACTAGTTAGTAGTATCAATTGGGCAATGCAGTGTGTCGGAGCTTAGACAAATGGCAATAATATTTATATAAGCGTTGTTTTAGTGTCCTGGCCGACTAAGCTTCGAGGTGCCCTATAAAGATTTTCAGGACTAGTCAAAGAATGCTCGCCGGCTTGGGCACCGCCTACAGTGCGTCCTCACGATGAAGCACATTGACGACATCACCATCGTGGTTGCCTACGCGCTCACCAAATGCCTTAGCAGTTCACTGTTGTGGAGCGCAGCAGCTCTTATCTGTGGAGCTTCATGGTCTCAATCAAAACAAAGTGGGCTTCCGTTGACAGGTATGCACCAGCTATTGTAACCTACAACTCACGTGGCACAAGCGAAGAAGCCATACTTTGCTGAGGATTTCCCTCTGCTGCTCAAAACAAAGCGGAGACTCCGTCACTTGTACATTCCGATTCTGCTTCGCAGTGCAATTTTGTGCAACGCACATGATAATGTTCTTTCAAACCAGCATTGGAATCAAAATAATGTGGAAATGCTTGTACAGTCCTTCTAATGGCTTCGGCTGCTTCCCGCGCCAGATGAAAATGCGCGGTCATCCCAGACTGTGAGCAGTTGATGGTACGCAAATCTTTTCCATCTAGCCTCTTGCAAAGCTTCTCTATCCTGTGGAGGAATTTAAACTGGTCTTACGGTGAGCTTTATTGTTAGGCTGGCGCAGCTCAAAGGTCAGGGTGCTACATAACTCGCTGTCAACAGACTCAGCTAGTATGCTCGTCTAATTCCTTGCTCCAGCACTGTCACAGCCAAGGCGATTGCTTACGTATTCTTCACTGCTTTAATGGGCTTTGCGGGATTTCCAATTGGGATAGAGTAAAACAACTGCATGTAGGTTCTGGCGTTCTCTTTTGACCCGCCTACATTTCGACAACGATAGGACCACTGCCAACCACCCTAAGGCGCATGGACAGACAGGGTGCACCAACCGCACTCCTCTGCAGTTCTTGCAGCTTTGTGCCAAAATATTCAATAGCTTGCCTTGATCTGTTTCCTATTGCTGAGTGGGTTTATAACACGCCCTCCCGCATTCCTCGTTTAAACTGGGGAACCTCTTTCTCATAAGGGCCTGGAAGTAGTGACCTGCGATTAGCAGGCACTCGTATTACCAGACGGATTCAGAGGACAGTTGGCTATTGCACATGAATGTATGACCAAAGCTCAAAGAACAAGTGCAGAGTTACGATAAGTGGCGGCTGGCCGTGCTTTTCGAGCCTTTAGATTTGCTCCTGAAGCGTGCCACCTTCCTGTTAGTTTGGCGTCTCGTTGGTTGTTGGCTAGCGTGTTTCGTTCCTGCCGATGAATTCCCTTAAGCGCCTGGTGCACACTTTGCTTTCCTAATTTGCACTTTTCGCGTTTGTGGCTGTTTGAGGGGCGACAATAGGGCGAGAACTCTTTTATTGTTCTGCACATTGCTGAACTCCACGAGGAGGTGCAGACTTCGGGGAATGTGGTCAAAAAATGCGAGACGCTATCTGCAACTGGCTGCGAATGCTCCGACCGCATAAAGGGTGCAGCAACGCGCACTGTAGTTGTCCCTACTCCTTACTTAAGGAACTGTAAGAGGCACATGCACGAGATTGAGACAGGTTTTTTGTAACACTGTAACTTTTACTAAGTTTGTATTGAATCCGGAGTGAAATGCTTTCCTTTGGATACCTTAGTTCCTCCTTCATAAGTGGTGTCCCCCCTCCATGCCATACATCCACTAAACCATTGATCTGAATAGAAAATAGTAGTAGGGACAGGCTGCTACACCTTCCGGGTACCATACATTTGATATTACGCACAAGCAGCTGAGAGCACAGATGCACCGCACGTATTCTTTAGGAGTAGGATTGACGCCTCATTGCACTGATTTTGAATAAAAACTACGAGTAGAACATGCGGCAAAAATCCATTTAAATCTTGCTCAAATGCAAAGTTGTGAAGTCCGACTGTGTCGGTAGCACCGCAAAAACATACATTACTGCTCTTTTGTCTGTTGTGCATCGCCAGAATTAAATTTACTACAAAATCATCTCTCTCTGAATTAGTTATCGAGTTAAATCAAACTTTAATATGGCAGACCATCCCTTGAATTATACAAATGCATTATTTTAGTACATAACACGCGTTTCACATTTTTAAACGATGGGGTGAATGAACATGCGGCCGAGCTGTGAGCGCTGGCACCGAAGGGCCACTCACAATAGTCTGCTGTCTTCAAATACTGAAGCGCCCGCTTCTAGTAGATATATAAGGGTTATCTTGAAGAGGACGTGATATATCAGACAGACACGCGAAGGCCGCCGGGGCGGTGAACTACATTGCTTCAGCCTTTTTGTGAACATCCTACACTTCACCCTGCAAACCTCCATGCGTTTTCTGCCTACTACTTGTTCATGTTTCTTTTTCTTATCCTGTCATCTCCTTCAAATTTAGAATAGCTCCGACTCTTCGACTTACTAAAGCGTGTTCCGCCCCACTGGGCGCTGCTTCTCCCTTCATCCACCACCAAGCTGTACTAGTTTGTTTCTCCTCCGTGGATACCATGCACAAGGCTGTACATCGGGATGACGATGGCGAGGGAGAAGTCCGCGTGCCTAAGCCGCATGCCGAATGAAGTCCGATTGCTGCAGCAGGCAGATGCAATCACGGATTACCCAACACAGCTGTTGCGGGCAGTGGAAGATGAACTCGGGGAGTACCACCGCCAGCTACAGGCTTGTAATGCCTTCGTGAGCAGGTAAATTCCACAAACCCTTGTGGCACCTTTAATAAGACCCCTGCAGTTTTGTTCCCAGTGAATCTGATTGCGTGATGCATGCTCAACAGAAACTGCCCCTATGATGCGACCGGTATCAATATCCTCGAGCTTCGTTTACTCTATTTCAGACTGGGTCCGGATACTCCACGAGATGAGATAGAGGCGCATGAGAACAGGCGGCAGTTATTGGAGCTGGACGTGCTGCACGCGTTGCGTGTACTGAAGGCGTTTCAGCAGACACGACAGCACTTGCTGGACAAAATGTGTGTGCGGGCTTTGGGGCAATTCGAGGCTTTCAATGAACAAACTCTCTCAAAACTTTCAGACAACGAGAAGCAATATTTAAAAGATGCATGCACAGCTGAGCACTCGCGAAGAGATGAATTCAATGCCCGGAACGTTGAGGACAAAAATGGGAAACCTTCGGCTGTAAGACTGTCCGGCAGCGCTTTCCACTACCAAATATCCGCTGCAGCTGTTTCCGGAGTGCGTATGCTCAGGCGCTGCTTGTCTTCAGCACCTGTGTCTGCCTCCCCCAAGCTGTGCTGTCGTTTGTGGGTTTTCCTCGTGTACCTTTTGGTTGGCGTTCATATATGAGTTCCTTGGATTTAGGGAAAGTGCCGATGCTCTGGGAGTGTAGCATGAGGCAGTTTAGGCATTTCTCAGATAGCAATTCATACATCTAAGCAACCAAGGGAAAATGTATGGCTTTCGTCTTTTGTTTGATGTTCTGCACAGTTCGCGGACGTCGTCTTTGAGAAGGAATGCCTATTGGAGGAGCCGTGGCACTTTAGTGCTTCTCTTTTTTCAGAGGACGGCGATTCATCCGAGTCTCGCCCCTTGAAGTATTTTGAAAAGGGGACTGTCTCCCGTCTACCGCTGTACAGAGCAATGCAACTGCGAGCCAAGGGAATTGTTAAGGTGATGCAGGTATCTGACCATCAGTGGGCACAACTAGACGCCGCGGCTTTCTTAGGCCTTGTCTAGCACCTCCGCAGCGTGCTTGAGGACCGGGATTGAGAAAAACACTTCAGCACCGCCAACAAGCAACAGTAACAACCTGCGAGGTGGACGACGTGGGGGGGGGGGGTGAAGGAAGCAGATTTAGTTCAGTGTCCGACTGAACGGGTAGACCAGCACTTGGCAAATTGCCGGGGTGTCGAGCATCAGGATGGCACTGAAGCGGGAGATATTTCAGTATCAGACGGCTTATAGCCCGTAGCCTTCCACGTCGAGAGGCACATACATTCATTGGGCGGACAAAGAATTGACAATTGCTACTGTGCCGCAAGCCCGCGGACAGCAGTTGTAGTGTGGTCTATATTTTGGAATGCTTGGGCCACTAAAGTAGTGGATACTATCAAGCAGAACGCATTCACCACAAAAGCCACCATGCAGTATAAGCGGCGCTGGGGGGGGGGGCGAAAATGAACGGTTCTACGTGTGCATTGCTTCACTGGGAAATTTAAACCTTGGACTCCATTAAATCCGCCCTTCCTACTTTTAATGAATTAGATAATTGGGCACTATAGTGGTAATATTGCCATGTGCTCAAAAATATTCGACTGCTACCGGCAGGCTCCCACTGTTAAGCGGTGCTCCATGCAACATCTCCGTAGAGAGACTTCACTCCAGGCATAACACAAGTTTTATCAAAGAAATCAGCTATTTTGCGGAATCTCTGCTTTCGTGAACTCGCCCCTCAGTGCACTACATGGAGGGGGAAAGGCAGATAGAGTGAGCTTTTTTGCACCTTTTAAGCCATCGGAGCATTTACAGCTAGATGCTGGTAGCATCTAGCGCACACGCACACATCAATGTGCATTGTTGTATCAAGCAAATAGTGCTTGAATAGGATATGCGAACAGACACTTCCAAGGTCAATTCTTTACTATGTCGGTCAAATATAGCTACTGTAGGGGAAAGCGCTGCAGTCGAGCGTGGCTCGCTGCACCGTCCGGGCACCCTATTTCAAAGATACACCTCCCGTGCCCTGTCCATATCCTGGGAGCTCGGCTACGTGCAGGAGAGCGGAAGAGTTCCTGTTCTTTCGCCCCTCTGCATGCTAGCAAAATAGCGATAAAAATGCAAATGAGAAATGCAAAGTGTGCAACAATCGCTTGAGGAGAAATTGACCGGAGGAAAACCTACACACTAGCCAACAACAAAACAGCGCACCAAATTAACACGGCCGCGGCGGCGCGATGGATTGCTGTCGTGAGAGCCCTGAACTCTGCAAGCTTCCTGCCACTAGAGAGCAGAAGACAAGTAGAATCCTCGCGGAGAATTAAAATGCACACTAGCTCAGCGTTGTCTCCGCACCTCATACAGCAATTTGTTTAGTGCAAATACAGCCGGTGCATGCAGCATAGTGAACTTTCCTGCCCCGAAAATGGTAATCAAAAGCTAGGCACCATATGTGGAGGTGTCTGAGGGTATTGAACACGTAGCAGTAATAAGCGGGATCTTCTTAGCAACACCAATAGAATAAGCTGGCTGTCACGGCAGAATAAGCATTGGAGAGGAGCTACCAAGAAACGCAAAGAAAACCGTCTAAAGAGAATATCGCTGTAAGAAACTGCAAATGATGCCTCGCGCAACGAAGCCCGCAACTACTAATCGTTCGAACACTGAGGTTAGTGCTCCTTAGCCCATGCTATTAAAGACTCCCGTTCACTGCACCCTCGGCGCTAAGTGGTCTTAGACTACGCCTGCTCTCGGTGCTCCCCTTCTGAGATGCTAGCCCGATTATGAAACATTTCACTGCCTGTTAGCTCAGATTATAAGCCTTACTCTTAAAGAAGGCTTATCAAAAAGTATGCTTCAGCAGAATAAACAAGTAGAGATCAGAGAAGCTTCAGTGGGCTTCCTAGAGGCGAAGGCTCGGTCTACCGAGGGCCGAACTGCACTATAGGCTTAACGTCTTTGAACATATTACAATATGGGATAAATCTGTAGCTTTGGGGGGCGAAAATGTATTGAAAAGGATTTGATTACCTTGGAACTAACTGATACGGCAAAAGAGGAGTCCTGTCTGGCAGCTCGAAGAGCAGCTCTCGTCCACCTGCCTGTCACATAGCGCTCGACACGCGATGGGCTGCGACTAATAACCTTTCCAAAATTGTAAGCAAAATCGCCTTCATTTAGCTTAGAGTTCCGGTGTTTTTTTGCATTCCTTCACATATACGCGTAGGGTTATCTGGCCGTCTGAAAAATCAGTGCGCAGTGGACCAGACAACTTATTACACTGGTGCCTCGGCCACTATGGAGTTGGATACTCCTCTTAAATTCTATGTTGTCTAAAATCTATCAATGGGCATATGTACGAACTGTGCGATACGCAGGCTGTATAGTATTGCACAGCACTTTCCCCCGCTACTGCTATAGGTCACCTAAAAACAGTCTCGAGGCCCTGAGCAGCCGCTGCTGCGCATCCATCTTTCCCGTTCAGCTCCAAATCCATCGATTTAGGCATACCTTCTCAAGGTTGAAGTAAAATTTTAAACTTCCAATCTTTCCACAAAAAGCTGTATGCGCGCCCTGGCATGAGAGGCATACCGACCTAGGACAGCAGAGCCGTATGGCTTCATAAAGCAGCGATGCCCGATTCCCTTCGCAAATGTTGAAAGGAAGGCACGGAAGTAAATTTCACACTACTTTATCTTCTCAGGAGTGTGTAATTTGCTCTTGGTGGCCTTCGGCGTTTTTGAGGTAGAGAAAATGAGGCCGGTGTCCTTGTGCCTTCTGACTTCCGCTTGGCACGCTGCTCATTCGATAAACAGCCTCGAACTTTTAGCTGGTAAGCTAGGCTCAATCGATCGAAAAATAGATAAAGACCACCTACTGCGTTTACCCCAGGGACAGCCAAAACTGTGCACTGTGGAGGCTGTATAAACTTGGGGGGTGGCACTTTGGGATGTAGTGGAGCAGGGCGCATTGCAGCAGATGGACAGGAAGCAATGCTAGTGGTATGCTAGCCAACCCAACGACTTGAATTCGACGCTATGTCCCAATATGACGCAAACACACTATTGCTTGCAGTACCTCGATATCTTCAGTAGTTGACAATTCTCTACTAAGAAAGGCGTGCTCATAAATTCGCAGCATTACTGTTTTATGCTGCATATTTCACAGAAGCATTGCCGCCATCTCACAAGTGGGAAAAAGCTGGGGTGAAGCATCATGAAGTTGGTGATCTTTTGGAGAAACGCTATTCAGCGACTACGGAAGCGCCACCGAATCATTTCTCGAAGAGCCTTGCGAAACCTTCCGGGATTACGGAAGGGTTTTTTGAAGACGAAAATTCAAAAGCACTCAGTAATATAAAAGGAAAAGGTTTTGTAAGACAAGCAACACTATCCTTCCCTTGTGATACTCGGTGCACTACTGCATCGACCCAGCAGAGTGAAAGGCTCCCTTGATCATCAAAGCAATCCTTGTAAATGTGCAGATATGCACGAGTAGTTTGCCCCCTACATTTGCAAATGCTCAGGTATTTGCATGTACTGATGCGTGCATTTTTACATACATTTGATGCGGCTGAAGGTAAAGCCTCTGAAGATACACGGGCATGTTTGCACTTGTTAATTTATCTACACATCAATGCAGATACGTTACTTGTTTATATGTATATACGTGCTAGCGTGAATGCATATAGGCTGGAAATATCAGATCCATTTTATCTAAGATAAAAAATTTTTTTAGAGGAAAGGCTCTTCTAGAGAAAGCAGAAATCGACGGGGCCCTTGACACCTATGTTTCGACTTTGACAGGAACACGTAAGCTACTACAAAGCAACTATCATCAGAAAAAACGACGGATCAAAAGACACAAAAGTCGGTATCGCCGTAAATCAGTCTCGCACGTGTCAGACGGATTCGTTGTACGTTCACGGAGCGCCTCGGAACTGTATCCCTAGCCATTACATCATAGAACCATGAAGTAGGTGTATGCGTGCTTCAAGGTTACATCAATGTTTCACTGAATGCTTTTTGTTTCATGCAGTATATCGTTAGGGCATCATGTCATGATTGTCTGCTTCTATCGTTCGCTTGCCTATCAGACCTTCTTGACTGCGTAGAACTTCTACCATCTGAAAAGCTTCATGAGAGGCACAAGGATTTTTGCAAGAAATTCAACACTACTAGACTTGATGATCTGTGCACACAATTAGGAAAAGAGGCGCTGCAGATGCTGACGACGGCTTACAGCGACTGCAAAGAGTCAGCTGGACGAGGTAAGAGTAATTCCGCATTTTGCCTTTTATGGAATGCTTGATCATACCCATGTATGCAACTTTCTGACCGCGTAGCATGAGCAGAATGTAGCTCGCTCTCTATAAATTATATAGAAAGAGAGGAGAGATGGAATTACGCATTTTCTGTGGAATTGGAGGGAGGGAGTTGGTAGTATTGTCCTTTCATATTGAACACGCCTGTGCATTTTGAACAATATTATGAGACAACCAACACTTCAAACGGTTTTTTGGCTTGTTTGGTTGATGTTAATTAATATTAATAATATGCATAGCTGGAGTACAGGGCACCTAGTGGCGAGCGTTTTGCGCATGTTGCGTGCTGGGTGCCTTTTACATGCAGGTTGTCTGTTGAGGAAGCTTAACCTTCCAGTTGTTCACCCACTTATTAGCTCTACGGTCGATAGTAAGACAGTGCACGAAACTCATACGACAAGAACTTGGATATTTATGAGCAGAGGTCCCACTAGCCTCATGTTCAATCTTTCTTGCTGGTAATATCAAATAGTCCGTTTTCTTGCGTATCTACTCACAATGTCTATTGTGCTAGATTCTATGAACCAGCGATGAATTTAAGCTTGCAAGTGGCTGTCTTGTATTACTTTCCATATATTGTGTATTCTAGGCCTCGGAAAGTACCCTCTCCGAGATTTTGTTCTGCCTGCACTTCGGCGCGAAGATTTTGCTCCGCCTGCACGATGGGGACTGATTTCACAGCTACAAAGCCTGTTTTCCCTGGAGTTCCCAACTCGACTGGACCTCCATAAGCGAGTAGAAAGGGAAATAAATAGAATTCGTGGAAAGGCAGGAAAATCGACGAGCCAAGGTGAACAAGATAAAGCCTTTTGGGTAAGGCACAACATTTGGCAGGATAGTGCTAGACTCACATTGGTACTAAGTAAGAAAACATAGTACATATGATTTATTTATTCAAAAGTAATGTTGATGCCATATTCAAAGCAGAGGTAACGAAATTTTCTATGATTAGACAAAGACATGTCGACACCAGTTTGAATAACAAACGCACGAACCTTCAGACAATTCGCACAACGTTTTCTTATTGCCAGATCATACACACTTGCTTTATTTGCCTGATGCGCTGCAGAGGTCGTGGCAGTTGGTGGTTCATGAGATGAGGATTAAACCGCATATGGACCCAATGCTTATTCGTTTAGTACTTCTATCGCTTTCTTTCGAAAAGTGCCCTAAAAAAAATGTGCCTTTACTGGTATCTGGAAAGAAGCAATCTCTCTCGTCTTCAGATATCTACAGAAAAGCACTAGGAGCTGCCCTTTCTGGCAGCATGCGACTCCAGGAATGCACTCAAAGCAACATAACGCATAACTGTCAGACTCTCTTAAGATTTCTCAAGTTAAAGAAATCCCTTCAAGCGTTTTCTGACCTAGATGAAGACCATCTTCCAAATGAACGGACAGACTTCTCTGATGGAGAAAAAGTGGGTTTGCCAACTGACGAAGATATTAAAGACCTACGCCTGGAAATAGAAGAAGACGCACAAGCAGACATAGCATATGGTAGGGCCCCAACTGACACTCGTGTAAAAATATTTTTGGGCAGATTTCTGGAAACCTTCATTTAGCCTTACGCTTTCATGAATCAAGGAATCTTTCTCACATAAGGTGTACATTCGTATTTTTGAATCCAATGGATGGCTTGTCCTTATTTTTCTAGGCACGCTTGTTCTTCTGTTTCGTTTACTCAGCTAGGACTGCGGCCGATTCGGGCAGCACAAAGATTATAGGCTTTATTGCCAAGTCGCGGATCGCCCGAATTGTGATCTCTTCCATTGTCCGCGGAATACTGCACTTTGTACAGCATTTTAGGAAAAAAGCGCAGGGGAAAACCTGTAGGCCACGACTTCAGAAAAGAGCTCCGGCGGAGGAGGGCGCGAAACTGCACAGCGAATCAACTACACAGGCTGTCGCCTTTGTCATCGGCTCTGCCAGGGCATCGTCTGTCTATTGCATGTCGGGAAATAGTGGTCTTGCAAAATTGCAGCAAGATATAGTCACAAAAATATTAGCAAGTGAGTTGAAAAAAGAACGTGAAAAGCAACTTCCCAAACGATCGATTGGGCAGAAACTTAGAGACATAGTAATGCAGAGGAAAAAGCAATTTGCGCCTTCATTTCTCCTTTCACGGCAAAAACCCCCATGCTTTAGAATCCCCTATTTCAGCTCCACAGTGTCACGTTCACATGTTATTCAAGAGCAAGAGACCAAGGTTGCCTTCCCCGAAAGAACCTCTTTGCTGCAATCTGTCGAAGAGTCTCAAGGAATGAGCACTACTGCTAAGCTCCTGCTAGCTGGGGGCACTTTCATCTTTATTGGCATTTCCATGCTGGGTACCATGGTTCCAGGGGTCCTAGTTGCTGGAATCATCATTGCAGGAATAGCCGCTTTGCTGATTCCGCTAATAAAAAGGGTTATGGCTTTCTTCTCTAATAGGAAGAGTGCAAATGGGGCAGAAGAAGACAGCGAAGCTCTTACCGCTAGAGGAAGAGGGGCGGCAGAAGATGACGATTATGAATAAAAGCAATCGAAACTTGGCTATATGGTGAATGTAGTACAATCGCACCTGATGCATCTCCAATATTTTCAATAGCTCGATTTCGCTAATCAATGGAGGGTTATTCAACCGAATTGCCTTTTGCTGCAAATCAATTTGCGAGTGATTCCACTTTTTGACCTTTCTATCGTTTGGATAGGTGTTTCTAATCTGTTTAGGATAGGCCAAATTATTTGCGCTATGATCAATATGCGATACTCATTTGCGTAACGCAATGAGCTGCATAGTAACCCTCTCTTTTTCACTTGTCATGTTTAACTGAGCATAAGTACAGAGCCGACCGACTGGCTGCTTGTTTATCGTATTTGTCCCAGTGTAGTAGTCGCTTAGGGCAAGCAGCGACAATGCTGTGGGTACATCCGCCAGATGTTATGTGCAACTAGCACTGAATGCTCGGAGTGTATTAAGGGTGCAGTTACGAGCAGCCTGAGTGATTTTTCCCTTACGTTGTGAGCTAAGGGGTGTGGAGATGGTACGGAGGGAGGTATTTTTACAATATTTATTAAAGTGCACGCACATTTATAGTGTGTGGTGAAATGTGTCACAACGGACACATGGGGTAACCTACGGTTCGTTGCACCACGTGCTCCGAAGTTCCAAGCTCATTAATTGACTGTCGAGGCAGTGGGATGTAACTCGCTTTTTCTGCATTCGTCGTTTGGCTTGACTCAGGTTATTTGGTACCCTAAGCATTCAATTTGTGTTTGTAACAGTCTGGGGACTGAACCCTCTGTAGACGGACGTCGACAGTGGAACAACTGCTGGACAGGCACAGAGTATATTCGTCTGACCGTTGCCCTCCTGCATCCCTCGTCTACACTTAGTTGTCACTGTGCAATCAGGGCCTGAGTCAGATGGTTCGTCAGCAAGCACTGTTAGCGCGGAGCATTTCAGAATGCAGTTAACAAGTGCACGCGAATGTGTACGCTTACCTTTAGAGAGACCGTGCGAAATCATCATGGACGGCAGTCAGCTGTGTGCTTTGGGCCAGCACAGTTGGTTCTGGTGCGGCAGGCTATATGAGGTGCGCCTGAAGGTGGCAAGACAAATACCTGTGCCGCAAGACCGCTAGTTCTGTCTGGTATCGGTTTATGAGCCGGCTTGTGCCTCTCTGAATGCCACTGCGCCCCCGTCAGCTTCCAGCGGCCCATGGTGTCTTTTCCAGTGTTTCCAAAAGAAAAACTGCAAAATCACTGAGTGATGTGATTCAGACCAAGCAGAAAATTTAGAGAAGTCTGATATTCCACTGCATCTACACCCAATGGAAGAGCGGAGACCAATTACCGAACAATTTCATGCACACGTAACTTTCCACTCAAGACATCCATAGAGAGACACTCCACTCCATATTTAGATATTTGATTAAAATCATAGTGTTATATCTCCCAAAATTTCCACTTTTCCCTACACGCAGCTCTCAGGTTTCCCGATCTGAGCTGACGGGAATAACCAAGCTGAGCGCTGGTATATCCTTCAAGCAGTTCGAGGATTCACAGCCATTTGCATACATCATCCAGAACACATGCATACGGCACTGCATCTCCTTGTACTGAGCTAGCGATGATTCACAGTGATTAAGATGTATGGACAGGCAAATCATTCAAGCAATCACAAATTCTTAAAAGTAAGTAGTGCAGTGGAAAACGCTTAAGCGTAGCTTAGCCCTCTATACTAAGCATATGTATGGGCCGGTGCACCGAAGTCTTCTTTACCCTCTACCAGAGTGCGCTCACTACGCCAATAATGGTACCGAGAAAGCTATTTTTTCAACCTCATTCCGGTTTACTCGCAGCAGTGTGCCCAGGCGCCACCATCAAATGTCGAACAGTGTACAATTGCTCAGTTTACCTGGTGAAGGCTCTTTTCACGAATGATTTAATGGTTTATAATGACACGGACTCTTGCACTTATTCTCGGCTTAAAGTTGCAGGCATGCAAGATCGGGCCTAGAGTGTGCGAAAGCTTGCAACCAGCGATTAATCCTAAGTGAAATTACATGGAGTTTTGCATGAACTCTCAAAAATGTTTGGTTGGTTTTTTCTCATGCAGCCTGCACGGGGTTTTACGAGCCGTGAGGTGAGTGGTCATTGAGTCAGGGTTTTCTGCGTATAGGCAGGCAGCCCACATTGAGAACACTTGCTAACCCTTGGTGCTGAAACTGCTCACACCAGTACCAAAGCTCAAAATTGATCGTCATCACAGGAACCATTCCCTTTGGGGGCCCGGGTATGTGGATGGAAACATTAGGACACAAGAGATTATACCTGGCCTCTAGCTACGACGGCTGTTAGTGGTGTAGTCGGACTTTTAAGGACGTATTAGTGCTCCATAAGGCTGGCACCTCTGCCCCGTAGTAGGCACTAAGCGGATTTCCATGAAGTAGCCTCATGATCTAGCACAAAACTGTATCTTTGTTTTGTGTAGATTCATCTTGCTTCAACTGAGTTTATATTAGTCTCCTTGACAAAACTGTACGTGGGATTGCTTGTTCAGTAATGCAACGAAAGATGCAACATAAGCGGTCAAAAATACTGTACTCTCCTTAACGCAGCAATTAGCTCTCCGGCGTGAATAACTATGCATCTGCACCAGCCTTCGTTTAAAGGTTAGGCGTTGTCGAATCTTAAGGGCGCTCACCAGGTTCCTTGTTCTCTAAGTTCTGAGGCTGAGCGCTCCTTTGACTGTCATATTAATTACTGAGAACTCCAATGTAAGGCGATTTCACCCTGAGTGTTCGCAGTGTCACGTGCTGTACCACCGCCCAAGGGTAGAAACCTTCGGGAGCGAGGTTGAAGGTGGGGAAAAGCTGTACTTTATGAGAACTCTAAGAAGCTTACGCCACTTGCTGGTAGGGCTCGAGTGGTGAGTGCGTACAGTTACTTACCTTAGTCAAAGCCTCATCCAAGACACACATCCTAGTAATAGCTCTGGGAGTCCGCGACTAGGAGACGTAAAAATACAGGAGAGAGCTGTGTCTCGGCCAGAGCTTATATTCATCCATCGTCCGCCCCTAGTGCTGAAATCTACCCAAGACCTCTACTGAATAGCTTGTGAGAAAGCATACAGCGTTAAACTTCAGCTTAGCGCGCGGTACTCCGCTCCTCATACTGTTATTCAACCCACTAACAAATCATTTTGTCGTATTTGATGGATGCTTTTTAGGCGTCCAGTATGAAAGGCCGAGTAAAATCAGACTGGCACCGGATATCATGGGTGTGTGTAACGACCCTGTTTATTCTTCCTTTGCTGAATACCTACAATCCAAATCATAGCAGCAAATTTAAGAAACTTGATTCAAAAATTTGTGGCTTTTAGGATGGGATCCAGCAACATTCTGAGTGCGCAAGAAATGCGAAGAGGCCGGTGACCCCCGGAGACTCTCAGCAAATGAAGAGTATGCCAAAAGGAACCGGACGATTCATATCCCCATAGATAGTGGGGTTAGGAGCAGTTTATCATATATCGGAATTTGTTTAAACAAAGTAGTGGTCGGAATACAGCTGCAGATTATGGTTGAGTCGGCGTAGGCAGCTGTATGGCTCGGGTTGTGTCTTCTTCCTGCCTGAGCATTTAGGCTTGAATAGTACAATGTTTGGAGCCCCAAGAACGTATGAGACTCACAAGCGTTTGACGTATTGGAGCAGAAGGAACTAAGTGAGGAGGGAGATCAGTGGCTTGGAGAGCGGTGTGAAGAATTCGACAGCCAGATTTGCGAGGAGCAGAGCTTCGTTCAGATCCTTAATAATGGTGACACAATTGAAATCCTATCAAAACCCGAAAAAGTGTCATAACAAGTCTAAGAAGAGGTACCTTAGGAGGCACAAAGAAGATGATTTGAAGCTTCTCGAGCTCCAGGCAGTGAATGGTATGTCAGAGGGTAAAGCGGGGTAGTAGAGCTCCCCAAGCTGTAATATTTCCCTGATCTGGGGCTGGTGGAAACCCTGATAAGAGGATCCGTTGAAATAATGGCTGATTCAGCCCATTCCCATGATGTCGCAATGCCAGTTCCAAGCTTTTGGAGTCACCGCCAGGAGAAAGCCTTGGACGAGTTCGTGGGGCAGATGTTTG
Source organism: Cyclospora cayetanensis (assembly GCF_002999335.1). NCBI lineage: Eukaryota > Apicomplexa > Conoidasida > Eucoccidiorida > Eimeriidae > Cyclospora > Cyclospora cayetanensis. Next base: position 17,531 of record NW_020312403.1, on the reverse strand, counting down.
GAATAAGGTGTTGAACGCAACATCCGCATAGTTGGCAGTTCCCCGCTAAGAGAGGTGTATTGACATTGACCTTTCGCTTTGCTGCGGGGTGCGTGTCGATCCATCAGCTTGGGTACAGTGTTATGTCTGATTGGACCTTTTTTTGGCGGACTTCTTCGCCCGAGACATACGTACGCACAAATACGAAAGTCATATGGCGAAGCACATCACCAAACCGGACGGGTCTTATGACAACGGCAAGCAAGAATGACCACTGGCCAGCAACTCAACGCTGCTTTGCTTTTCCCCGAGTAGTCTATGTGCTTTAGGAAGCTCCCCGTGCCGAAGCAAGGCGCTTCTATGGATATCGGTATCAGGGTGCTAAAAACATGAGTATCTGCGCAAACTTTGCGGCGCTGGTCGCTGGAAATGTAAGACTCAATTTTTGTTATGTTTTATGTGTGTTCAAGCCATTTGTAAAGTTTGGGTACTGTTGCCACCCCAAAGTCAACAGGCAGTGCATTGCAGGACCCCCGATAGCTTTAGAGCTCTACGAAAGGGCCGCCGTTCCCTTAAAAACCCATTCCACATGGGCCGATAGAGTCACAGGACTCCCTTAGAACTAGGCTTTATGAGTCCAACAGCTTCTCTATGGTTTAAGTTGTTGCAGCCAGTACGCGTCTGCCTCTTCGTCTCCTCCCTTCGATTTCTGTTCCTTGGGCTTCTTTTCTTGCCCCTGTCTTGCTTTCTTCTCTTCACGCCTCTGCTGTAGCTCGGCCTTTTGCGACAAGAACGCCGCACACTCCGCCTGTAGATGGTAGATGGAGCCACACGTCCGGCAGCAGCCGCCCTTCGGGTACTTGCCTGCAAGATTCAGCAAACAAGACCGTGCATAGAAGGCACGGCTTTCATCAAGCGACGAAATTAAATCCCCGACACAGAAAGGCCTCCGTAGATGCGCCCAGTGGCTAGAGAAACAGCCATTCACCCCGTATGTGTGCCTGCCACTGGCCCAACGGGGAATTGGTCCTCTTGCAACTCTCGATGGATTATGACATCTCAGAGGCAGTGAGAGCCTGCAGCTCACCGGTCTTCGACTGGGGGCACTGCGAGGAAATGTGACCCTTTGCGTTGCAAATAAAACAGAGGGCGAAAGGTAGAGCTCCGTCCTGCACAAATGAGCAAGGCGGCAACGCGCAGATGTGCCACAAATAAGACTGCAAACAGGGAGGACGCGACTTATGTATATATAATATCTATATACACACACACACGAGGCATGATATAAACGCATGGAAGCGAACCAATGGCGGCCTTTCACTAAAAGCAGCTCTGCAGGGTCCTGAACGCCTCTTTTGTACGACTGAGACATTTTCACGGCTCTGAGAGATTCTTGAAAGCTGTCGTAGAGCCCAGCAGCTCCTTGTAGTCTGCTTCGTCACCACGTGAGTACACGCAGGCAACCCTTTCCAGGCCGGAAGAGCTCTTATGGTCGACAAAGGCCCTCAAAGCCATGAGAGGGGACGCAATACTGGTGCCGCACTAAGGCAACTGACCTCTGCCCGCGGCTTCTTACAGTTCTTCAGAGTGTGGTTGTGGCTCCCACAGTTGAAACAAATCCCGGAGGTAGCAGCGCCTTCAGCCTGAGCCTGAGAAACTCCCTGACGACACTCATGCAGCAAGTGACCTCGCTTACGGCCTGAAGAGGGAGGAGACATGCATGCGTATATATATGTATATATATATATGCATGTTAATTCTGCTGCTGCAACCACATTCCTACTAAGGAGCGGCTGGAGTATCTGCTACTGATGCAGAACCTACATCACCAAGAGAGAAGGGCCTTACATCTGAGACAGATTTTTTTGCTTCGTTTGTTCGATCTAGGGTCCTCTTCATGCGCATCAATGCGGGGCCGCTTGTGTCTTCTGACAGCTCTCTCCTTGCCTTCCAACTCTTCCTTCGACCCCTTCTGTTTCTTTTTTCGCTGCTTATTCTTGCTGACCTTAACAAGCTGTCCTCCAACCTGCGTCTCCCCCTTTTCTGCCTTTGAAAGCTCGGAGAGTCGGGCCTTAATCCTTTTCAGCCTTGAAGAAGATAGGGATACCCTGTCTCTATCTAGCTCTTCCAGCAGAGCCCGCTTTCTCTCCGCGATCTCCTCAGGCCCCCAGAAACCCTCCCGCTTCCGACGGAGCTTCCCGCGCGTAGGCGGGAGAGAACTTAGCGAGCTTCCAGGCCCCTCCCCAGTGACAGGAGAGGTACCAGTCTCTTCGTGCAGCACCTCCTCGATTTTGCCTCTCCTAGAGCGCTTGGAGAGGACCTCCTCTGCTGTTTCCTTCTCAGTGCGTGCTTCATCGGGTTTCGCGTTCTCGGAGGCTGGGATCAGACGCTTACCCTTATGGGGTGTCTTTTCAGGTTCAGCAACTTCAGCAGTCCTGCGTTCCCGCCTCCGTGCCTTCTCGCAGGAGCTCTGTGGCTCCTCTATCACATGCACTTGTTTACCATCTACTACCGGTGCCGCCTTTGCAGCGCGGCGAGCTTTCGCTTGCATCTTCCGCAGGTACAGTAGCCCACACAGGGGCCCAACTTGATCTGGCGCAGAGGCCTATTCAGGCGCTCTGCCCTTGTTCGAAAGCACCAAGTATGAAAAAGCAACAGGATTAAGCCTGTCGGAAAGACGCCGCTAGAAAGGCTTGCCTTTGCAGCCTGAGGCCTCTGCGAGCGGCGGGGGCCCCTCCTGGCACTTCTCCAAGCCCATACAAGAGGCCCACCCTCGGCTTCTCCTGCGCTCTGGAGTGTTTCCGAGGCAATAAAACTCTTACTTACTGCAGGAAAGCAAAGAAAAGGCGAGCGAGCCGCCTGGAATCTTTCATGTGACCCCAGGAACACTCCTTCGGTGGGGTCAGAGGCCGTGGGAACCCTGCGGCTTCTGCAGCCGACCGAGGCGTCTTCCAACTCCGAAAAACGCTCTCTTAAGGCTTTCCAGTAGATTTCACTATTTGAAGATGGAGCAGAAAGAGGGCGCGCCCCTCGACGCGGTGTTAGAGGTGCCTGTAGTTTAATCGGACTCCTAGACAACTAATGCGGCCCTCTTACTGAAGAGGTGGCGTCCTAAGAGGGTGTGAAAGCCAAGGGAACCGTGCGAAGGCACTAAGCGAATATACGGGGCGCTGTGTCGCTCCCCTCGTTGACACTTCCGGTCGGGTGGATACACATGGAAAGGGCCTTGGTGGCCATGGTAGAAATCTGCAGCACTCTAGCTTGCGTGGGAGCCCCCTGCTCCGTCTTTGCCCTCTGACGGCCTCTCCGGTGGTAGTAGCTGGAGGGCGACGTCCGTGTCTTGAATGCAGGCTTTGGGGACTTCTTTCCCGTCTTCTGCCGAAGAACATTGGCAACAAAGAAGGCGCATTTTGACTTTCCCAAGCGGCAAAAAGGACAGACAGACGAAAAGCAGCCAGCTGCAGAGCCGAAAAAGAGGGGGCCCTTGTGAGGAGGAGCACATAGTGCTGGTGGTAGCAGGAAAGGCACAGAAACAGTGCGCGCGGGGGTCGAGGCCCCACAGCATCAGAGAACACCGTGGGAAGAAGCTAGCTGACTCACCGTCAAGAATTTTTTCGACTTTGAAGAGGAAGAGAGTCCCCGCGATCTTCATGGGGATCCTAGTTCCCGCAGTCAGCGACGAAAAGTGCCGGAGTTCCCTCTCTAAGGCCCCCTGAAGAGCACAAAAGCCTCGCTATGGCACGTGAGGGCCTGTGGCGACGGGGGTGTTGCCTCAGGTGTACCCTCTGGTAGCGGTTCGTGCAGGGCTTCTCACGAGCCGTTTGTGTTCTCTTCGAGGCTAGCAAGCGGTGCTCCGTAAAAATCTCTAAGATACAATCTATTGAGAAGCTCCGGCAGGGAGCTGAGGCGTAGGAAGCTTGGAAGCTCTGCCGATGACACAAGAAGCGATGTCTACAGCCCCTCTTTTCCCCCAAGAAAGCCCCCCAAGCTCCAAGCGCATCGGGAAATTGGTCACCTGGATCCCCCCTGCCCCCTCGGCAGCGGCAGTGAGGAAGTTGGGGTCTGCAGGCCTCAGTTGTACAGTGGCGCCCACGGGCAGAGGAACATGGCGACAGAATACAGCGGCGTTACTCCTGCAGTAGCAGCAAGTAGCAGCAAGTAGCAGCAAGTAGCAGTAGCAGGAAGTAGCAGGAAGTAGCAGGAAGTAGCAGGAAGTAGCAGGAAGTAGCAGCAAGTGGCAGGAAGCAGCAGCAAGTAGCAGGAAGTAGCAGGAAGCAGCAGGAAGTAGCAGGAAGTAGCAGGAAGTAGCGGCAAGTAGCGGCAAGTAGCAGGAAGTAGCAGGAAGTAGCAGTAACAGCACGATCATTAGCGTACGAGCACCAGTACCGGTAAAAAGTGCAGCAAGCCAGCACTTGCAGACCAAAAAAACAGCTCAGCAGAAGGGAGGCTTTAAGGCGTCTTTCCGTCTGTATAGGCCTACTGAATGCCGAGCGCCTCCATTACCCATGGAGGGAGGAAGATGAAGCCTTCTGGAGAGGCAAAGTCGAGGGTGCCCACAGAAACTGAGGAAGGTTTCTTAGCTCCATCATCATCAGCAGCAGGTGCATCAAATGCTGTTTCTGCATGAACGCCCTGAGGACTGTTATCGCGAGACTCTCTAGAAGGCGGCTTCTCGAGTCTGACTGGCTCCAAGACAAAGTGCCACGGGGGGTCAGCGCGCTTGGCTAGCAGCTGCATCGCGGCAGAGAAGGACATGGGGGCATGCAGCGTGTGGGGAAGTGCATGCATGCATGCACCTGGGAGCAGGTTATTAAGCCCTTCTACGAGCGCCTTGCAAGAAGGAGCTTTTGTGGGCTGTTTGTTGTGTGGCCAGCGAGAGAAGAGAGGGGCTCTGAGGAGACCCCTATTCAGAGTAGCCTAAGTCAGTAGGTGTTCCTGCCAGGAGCTCTAGAGAAAGCTCAGGGCAGTGATGGTGCCTCACCTCTTCAAGAAAAGAAGAAGGGATGGAGGCCGCATCTCCATAATGCAGGCGACCATAGGAAAAGTGGCCTGTGGCACACAGATGGAGGGGAGAAACTCAAATAAAGAGTTTCGGTGAGCGATCCTGGGGAGGCTGGTTAGCGTCGAGGGCCCCCCTGCGCGTACGGTGGAAGTTTGGCGCAAAAAAAGAGGCCGCATAGACCGTGCAGAGACAGGGGAGAGACAGGGGACAGAGAAATGGCTAGGAAAGCGCAGGCAGCAGGGGCCCCTAGAGAAGACTTCTTAAGGCACACGGCTTATTTAGGAGAATCCCCTGCAGGAAGGGGCCATAAAGAGGTGGTTATTCACGTAGACATGCATGCATGCAACAAGAGCAAGGGGAGGCCCCTCAAGTTGTGCGCGGGAAGCAGCAGGAGAGCGACCCCAAAGGGGATCGAAAACAGGGAAGGGAAGGCAAGGGGACCCCGCGGAGCTGGCTGTACACCTGGATTGGGCACGAAGTAGTCGGCGATGGGCTTCGCGATGAGGATTCTTCCTTCTTTTTTTTGGTGCTTTAGAAGCACGTTAATGTCTCGCACATGCTGCTGCTGCTGCAGCGCACACGTTCGAATTCTGTGACAGCTGGGCCGCCTCACGCACCACGACCCCACGCTTTATCGTCCTCTTGACGCGAGGAAATTCAGCGACAAAGCTGCAGCGACACCTGGGAAGGCCCCTGCCAGGGGCAGCACTTGCCTGTGCAGCTTTGGCCGCGGATTTCAGCTTTTTAAGCAACCAGCAGCAGCAGCGGGAGCTCCGCGCGTCACTCCGAGAACTCTCGCAAAGAAGGGCCTTGCTTTCATCTGGGGGAGGTGACGAGGGAAGCAGGCGGGAGCTCTGGGGAAGCCTCCCCGAGGGAAAGACACGAACGCCGATGCTACAGGCTGCGAGCGATAGCAGCAGCAGCGGCAGCAGCAACTGCCGCTTCTGCCACATCAGTGCAGGCACGCGGCGAAAGAATAGTGGCCTTTCAGGGGGCCCTCTGAGGCGCTTCGCTGCCGCAACGAAACGCCCTCTTGGTCAGAATATCCCTTGTTGAGGTGGCTCCGAGTCTTACGGGATCCGCGGCTGGGGGCCTCATGCAATCGGCCATTCGGAGCACTTAGCTTGGAGCTTGCATGAGGTTTCAGTCATTAAAAAGCAGGGAAAACACGAGAAGGCAGGAAACTGAGCTGCAAATCGTTGCATGATGCAGTCTGCCTGCATGGAGGGGGGGAAGGGGCAGGCAGGGGGGCGGAGGGGGGGCCGAAGAGACACACACCAGAGAGACTTCCACACCAGAAAGGAACTCTCCGCGGTGAAAAATGCAGGAAACGCTTCTGCTTCTCATTTTATTCTACAAGATCGTTGCATTTGAGGGCTTTGGGCTCGCGTTTCTGGCGTGAAGGGGGAGCGTGGAACGCGTGCGATCCGCAGTGGTAAGCGGAGAAAAGAATTCTCGACTCTGCCCGAGTGGCGAAAGGGACCGCGTGGAAGGGCATTGGGAACTCGACACCCTTTGAAGAGTGCAAAGTAACACCTAGGAGCGTATCGGAGAGGCGCAGATTCTGCAGGCAGCGTTCCGGCTGTCCTCGCGGGGTGGGTAATTCTGCTCCTTCTAGTGTTGTTACAGCAGTTTTGCGCGCTCCCGCCATTGCAGCAGCAGAAGGGCTGCTGCCTCAGGAGACCAAGGGAAGGGAGCTGTCTCTCTCTCGGGGAGCAAGCCACACTCAGCATCGGTAAGCCCCGAGATCGCCGATGGAGTAGCCGTCCAGCTTAGCTAGCTGCATGCAGCTGCAGGGTCCGAGCAAAGTAGCAAGGCGGGCACCTGGCACGAGTTACTCAGCTTATTCGCAAGAAACTGACTAATGAGCATTGCCGTGCGTAGTAACATCCCATTCGTTTCAGACAACGGCTTGCTCGACACAACACCAAGACGCAGCGTTGTGCGCCAGACGCTGCATGCAACTAGGTGCAAATGCTCTGAGTGCTTACTTCATTAAGAGGAAGCTACAAGGACTCTGGCTGTTGAGGCGTCCCTCTTCCCTCACCTACTGGGAGCTCTAGGGGCACGCGCGGGCAGAAGGCGAGTTCTTCTGAGAACCCCTCAAAACTGCATGCCAAGTTTGTACTGCGCCTAAACTAAGTACCTCGTACAGCAGATCTTGACTACGGCGTTACAAAGGCCCTCCTGGGCAGCAGCAGGGAAGCCAGCGCCTTTGCACGAGGCCCAGCATTATATTTTCGCCCTTGGAGCTGTTAAGGCAACGCTGGTAGCAGCACCCGTGAGTGTGCCTTTTCTATGCGTTCCAGCAGCGCTTCCTGACTTCTCAGATCTCCGTGTTTTGGGGTGTTTTGCTTTCTTGAGATTCCTCTCTAAGACACCATCCCCGGCGTACAGCGGCAAGACGCCTGCAGCCACAGCACAGAACACACGCCGACGCCAACGAAATCCTTCCACAAGCAGCAGCTGATGGATTTCTGCGTGGTAACAGGAAAGCGCTGTCCGCCTAGGCAGCTTTCATACTGTCTTGCTCTCTCTCTCTATACATATGTACATATATATATATATACGACAGGCAAGTGGAGAACTCTCAACTCCAAGCTTCCCAAAGCATGAAATTCCTGTGTTTCGAGTTAGTGGCTGCTTGTCTGGCTGCGATGTAGCTAGCCGCTCGTGAGGTATCTAATTAAAGGCTTGCCTTCCCCCCTCCCCGAACAACTTACCTCCAGCCTTCCGAAGGAATTGGGACGGTGCCGCTGCTGTTTGCGAAGCAGACGAGAGGCGGCACTAGCAGCTCCTGCAGCAGCACAGGAAAAACACTTCACACCTTCGTTGCATGCAGCCCCATTCTCCATTCAGCACATTTTTGACCAGGCAAAGGCACACACGCCTCTAGACCACCCCATAGTGGATGCTCATGTAAAAAAAAGCAAGAGCTCCTAACAAGCATCGTACCCGTTTCGCGGCTCGCCGTCGAATCCACACAAAAGGCCCCACATGCCTCGGCAGTGTGTCCGCTGTCTCCTGAGAAAGCTGTTTCTGCTGCTGCTGTTGCTGTTTCTGCTCCTGCTGCTGTTGCTGTTTCTGCTCCTGCTGCTGTTGCTGTTTCTGCTCCTGCTGCTGTTGCTGCTTCTGATCCGAGTCGTTGCGTTCTCCTGCCTCACTCTCGTGCGAGTGCTGCGGTGGAAGAGGCAGCGCCACATGAGGCTGCAGCACGACGCAGCGGAAAAAGGAGGCAGCAGCAGCACCCACTCCTGGAAGATCCTGCAACCACAAATCGCTGCTGCCCTCAGACACCCCACTGCTAAGAAGGTTTTGACTGTTGCTGCTGTTGCTGCAGCTACAGCAGCTGAGGAGTTCTAAGGCAACACGCAGCAAGAGCACGTCGTCGAAAGATAGTGTCATCTCCCTGCTGCTGCAGATTTCCCCCAAGCGGGAGATCAACGAGACGGCATCAGCGAATGCTGCTTCGTCTGCCTCAGGAGAAGAGGCCGCAAAAGCCGCAGTTGCAGCTGCTGCTCCCTGCTGCGCTGCAGCAGCAGTCGCGGCAGCCACACTCAGTGCCGCTGCAGCTGCCCATTTGCCGTCGGTTATTGTGACGTGGTGCTCGGGAGACTCTCCCACAGCCTCTCGCAGGATGCCATGAAAGATCTTCGCTGTTTCTGCTCCCGCTGCTGTTGCCGCTGAAGAGGTCGTTCCCAGTGCAAGCGCCAAGGCAGCAGAACGGAGACAGCTGGAGAGCTCCTCAGGTTCCAGCGAGCGCTGCTGCATCTGCTGCTCCAGACGCAGCAGCTGCCGCTGCAAGAGAGCTTGAGGCAGGAGCACTCCGCAGAGGGGAGCAGCAGCAAGCAGCTGCCACTGTTGATGCAGCTGCAAGTCGTTGAACTGTTGTTCCACCTCGCGCTGCGCAGCCACCGCTGTGGGGGCGGCTTCCGTTGTGCCTGTCTCTGCGAGAGGCAGCAGAAAAGGCAAGAGCACATTTGATGAAGCGAATTTCGTTCCCCACGAGGATGCATGCACTGCGGCTGCCGCTGCTGCAGGGCCGTGCGGGGGTGTCGCCAGCGCTGAACTCGCCAACAAACTTTCTGCCGCTGCAACTGCCGCAGCCACGGATGCAACAGCTGCGCGTGTAGCGCAGAAGCGGCTGTACCTGCTGCTGTGCAGACGCCATCTCCGAGTGCAGTTTGGTGAGTCTAGCGGCGTTGGCTGCAGAATCGGCTTCCGTTGAAGGTTTCCTGCTGCACGCGCCGTCCGAAAGACACGCCTCGCCTGTCTGAGAGGCGCTCTGGGGAGGCTTTGAGTTGCTGCTGCCATTGGGAGTGATGAGGCTGTGGCTCTTGGGTAGCAGGGGTTACCCGAGGGAGTAGGGAGACGACTGCAACGCAGCATGTCTGCAGGCATCGAATTTGCGGGGGAGGCCGTCTCCGTGTCTGCCTTCCTGCCTGCCTGCCTCAGTCGAAGGCCTCTCTGTGTGCAGCTGACTCGATGTTCCTTCTTTTTCTCCTGCTGGTGCTGCTGCTACTTCGCGCATGATGCGCCCTGCCGCGCAAAGGCAGCAGCAGCAGCTGCTGCTGCTGCTGTACACCTGGTGTTTGGGGGAGGTCTTCGCATGAAAAAATTTCAGCAACTCAACACCTCTGCGGCAGGATTAAAAGCCGCCACAGGGCAGGATGCAGGTGTTCTCTGCCCGAAGGGCCCTTCTGTAGGAACTTCGACGCAGGGCACCTGCTACAGAGCGAGGGAGAGAGCACATCAGACAGCAGCTACCCGGAGAAACGTAGCGAGGGGCGAAGGAAGGCGGCCTGTGAAACGGTAAACTCCACAGCAAGAACAAAATAATGCACATGGGGGGTGCCACGGAATACCAAGACCATAGGGGCCCCCTCCTTTCTGCCTTCTAGGCGCTGCTGCTCCTGCTTGGCGCAGCAGCCGCTGCAGCAGCTGCAGCAGCAGCTGCTGCAGCAGCAGCTGCTGCGGCTGTCCTACACACCACCAGGGAGGATAGGGTGGACTGCACTTGCAATTCACGTGTTTTTTTGAAACTAATGAGTCCGTAATTTCCGTTTTGAGGTGTCTGGACGCCGCAAAATGCGCACAGCTGCAGCAAGGAGGAGGACGGCTGGTCCGACACCAGGGCAGCCGCAACGCCACGAATATCAAAAAACCCGCCCTGCTGCCCGTCGTCTTCGGGTGACTCAGCGAACAGTTTCCTATGCAGCGGCATCTGCAAAGGCTCGAGCGCTGCCATCAAAGGGATCCGCAGTGGCCGCATCAAAGCTCGCCGCTGTAGGTGCAGAGGTGCTGGCGAAGGTGGGGTTGCTCGCTGGAATTAGTGGCCTGTGTGTAGTTTGCCCACTTTAGCGGCATCTTCGTGAACTGTGGCAGCTCCGTTGACTCCTGGGCAGCAGCTGCGGCTGCTGCAAGCCCCTCGGGAAGGCACCCACGACAGCGCAGGGAGAGTGCGATCCTGCGTGGTGTGTTGCAGAAGCGAAGAACTTCCGCAGCTGCAACAAGAGCTTCCCGGAGCAGAGCCAGAAATGCTGGCACTGCTTTGAATGCGAGCAAGGCGCGTCATCATCTGGAGGCCAGAGGAAAAACTACGGTACGATTGGCTACGGGAAGGTGGTGCAGGGTTGAGAGGGGGTAGAGCTAGGGGGGCGAGCGGCTGTCGGGAAGGGGGTAGTGCAGTATCCGTCCGAGAGCACGCGCTCTTGATAGTGCTGCCCCTCTCACGACTCCGTGGGTGCAGTTGTTTTGCGTTGGCTGTTGTGGCTGCCGCTGCAGCTGGTGCCTTCTCCAGTGACTCGCTACGGGAAAAAGCAGCTGGCGTCTCTACTGCTGCCTTCCGCGGCAGCGGCAGTAGCCGCAGTGGCAGCCTCGTCTACAGATTCTTCGGGCGCAGTCGCAACCACCCCGCGCAGCGAAACTTCTTTGCATTCGGCTGCTGAAAGTCCTAATAGCCTGCGCTGCTCGCAAGGGGCCCCCCCCGAGAAGGCGGCAACTCCCCGCGACGGAGGCGGCATCTTTGGCTGGATTGCACGCACATTCTGGGCTTCTTGAGGCGTGTGAAGCCTCTGGAGTGCGGGGACAGGTGCTTGCTACTGCAGCGTTAGAGGGGGGCCCCTAGAAAAGAGCGGTTTTTGCGTTGCTCTCTTGTAGACACGGCGAGAGTGTGCTGCAAGGCAGCAAGCCTTGTAATTTAGTCGGACTCGACCTACGTGAGATCGCTTAGCGGGAAGCGCAGCGAAGCAGCAGGCGTAAAACGCCTGAGGCTCTACGTAGGGGACGTACAGGGGAACGTGTGCGTTAGCCTCGCTCGAAGCAGAAAACAAAGAAACCCTGCAGTATACAGAGAGGTGATGATGCAGCGTCGTGGGGAGAGCGGACGGTTAGAATGGAGGGCCTTGCAAAATTCTCCCCCTACACGCTGACGAATACGCACTGCATTTCCCTCGCGTGTTGCATCTGCTAGGGTACCCACCACTACTGCAAAGGCGCGACTGTCGCTTAGAACCGAAGGCAGCAGAAAACTGCCGAGGTGGCTGCCACAAGAGAGAGAGACGCAGCAGAGGCTGCCTATGTAAAACACACCCTGAATTAGCCATAAAGTCACACAATTACGCGAACGCTCCGACTAGGGGGGTCCGAGAGCGGCGGCATTCTTCTCTGCAAGCCTGCAAGGGGTACTTGAGCTGCTGCTGTCCTTCTTGCTGTCGCCAGGAAATCCTGTCTGCATTGCAGCCTTTGCCAGCACTTGCATGAGCAGCAACTTGCTGTTGGCGCTGCTAATGCCGGTACTTTTGCTGGCCTGCCGCTGCTTTTCCTCCTGTGCTTGCGAAAGCTGTCGCCGTCCCTTCTCTGCGTCGAGCTGCTCTTGGTGCTGCTTGATAGCCTGCTGCACGTCTTGCGGCAGAAGATACAGGAGGCTTTTTTCATTGTTTGCTGCAGTGTCTCTCAGTGGCAGTAGGGAAGAAGGGAGTGTCACTACGCGCCACCCGAAGGCCTCCAACAGCCTGCAGCCACAGCAGCAGAACTCTCGTTTGCAAAGCCCCTCCGTGTCAGCAGCAGCAGCAACGACAGACCACACAGAAGTCTTGCGCTGCAGCGAAGGACGCGAAAAAAGGCGGCACAAGCCATCATCTGTAGCCTGACCATCACCAGCGGCTGCCCTGCATTTGGCGAGCACCACGACCGCTAGTGCGGTAGAAGCCACGCAGGCTGCAGAAGGGCGACAATGAGAGCGTACATACACCCGAAGCAAGCACAGGCCTCATCGCCGAGCAATGCGTAAATCAACTCACCTGTTCCTGAGCTGAGCAGACGGTACAAGCGAAGGAGACTCTTTAGGATTCGGATTTGCTATCCACCTGCTAGGCCCCTCGATTTGGAGAGCTAGTTTCTTAAGGCCTCCCCCAAGAAAGCCCTCCTGTTGTTGCAGCGGCAGCTGCACGCCTATGTCCGGTGATACCCCTTCGAAGGTGGGAGGCTGCAGAGTGGCGGGAAGTTTCATCTGCAGAACCCGCACCAGCAGCAAACAGCAGAGTCCTCCCCGCATGCCCTCTGTAGAATTTCCGGTTGCAAAAGCGGCGCAAAGAGCACGCGTAGAAAACAGAGAGGGGCACCGGCCCAAGTGTAGCGACACACAACGAAGGGCCCTCCTAGAGTGCCTCGAAAACCAGCGACATACCTGCTGCAAGACAGCCACAGCGCGCCGCTGCGTGTCTGAGGCACAGAAGTCGCTTTTCGCCTTACAGAAGGCTGCATGCAGGGAGGAAACCCATTCCACAGGCCAGCCGCAAGAAGCAGCAATGCGTGGCACTATGCCGCCGTCTGCCGCTGCTGCCGCTGACGCGTCTCCTGCAGAGCAAGAAGACTCCATGTGCCCCTGGTGATTTTCCCTCTGCACGTGGACATATCTGGCAAGGAGAGCCTCGTAAAGGTGGACTGCTGCGGCTGGAGGACGCCGCAGCGTGTCGTAGGCCTGTACAGACACCAGCGAGCAAGCGCAGCAGTCGGCGGAAGCCGTGTTTGTGTCAACCACGAGGCGTTGAGACACAGAGTGCAGGACAGGGAGAGAATCGAGGGGGCTGCTGTGACGTTGGGGGGGCAGGAAAGGAAGAAGAGTCCACCATACTGCGTATGCGTGAGAAGAATCGCCATGCTGCTGCTGCTGCGCATGCTGCTGCTGCGCATGCTGCTGCGCATGCTGCTGCGCATGCTGCTGCTCTTGGCGCGGTTGCACAAGTACAGCCCACAGTGGCGAGGTGAGCGCCTTCGCATACAGATCCTCAGGGAAGTAGCCTACAAGTGCCAAGAGGCTGCAGCAACAACGACAGCACTGTAGCTGCAGGCCTGCATCTTGTCTGCCGCTCTTATCTGCATCTTTTCCAGTGTCTGCAGTGTCTGCAAGGGAAGCTTGACTAACCGCAACAGCGAAGCGAGCTCTTCCATTGACCACGCAGCCACGCGGCTGGGGTGGGATGCCAACTCCAAAGGCCTCCACGAGACACCCGCGTGTCCGCCTCCAGGAGCATCATCTTCATCATCTGCAGCAGATGATGAAGATGATGATGATGAAGATGAAGATGATGAAGATGATGATGATGAAGTAGATGATGAAGATGAAGAAGAAGAAGAAGATGATGATGCCGAAGGAATGCGCGCGCTGATCGCTGCAGCTACCGCGGCGAGAAGAGGATCGGCAGGCGAGATGCGCAAGTGGCTTAAAGCAGCCACCTGCATATATACAACATCACACCCACCACAAGCAGCAGCAGAAAGCACAGTGCACCTGCAAGGCCCACAGGAAGCAGCAGTGCTCTCACGAAAAGGACAGAAATGACAGCGTTTTGCAGTAGAAATGACAGCATTTTGCAGTAGAAATGACAGCTGTTCATTCTATTTAGGGAGAGAGTAGGGTAGTGTGACCAACAACAAATGCTGCCCACAGAAATTGCGGCAGTTGCTGCTAGCGACGCGCACAGGATCGCTGCTGCTAGTGCAGCATCAAGAGAAAAGCACTTAAAGGACAAAAAGAGCAGTAGCAGCAGCACCATCAGCAGCAAGATTCGACTGTACCAGCCTGAGGAGTTGCATTTTGCTGGTGCCTCGTCTCCAAGCATGCGTATGTTGCCTGAGTGCTGCGAGCACCTGCTGCACTGCAGAACCCTCTCGAAGGCCTAGCTGCTGCGCTGCATGCAGCATTCTTAAAGCGACACTGAAAGACATGTCGGCTGCCCTGTAGCAGACACATGCATGCACACAGCGGACACACAGTGCTTCCTTGCCATGGACAGATGCGGCAGCAGCCTCTTCGCTTGTGCAACACGTGCACTGCTAATGCACGCTGCTCTGGCTGCCCCCTTTCCCTCCTCCTGCCGGTGCAGCTGGCTGCTTACGTATGCTTTGAGAGCAGCTCAACATATTTATTCAGGACGGCAGCTCTGTCTGCCAAAGTCAAGCCGTCTCGTCCCCTGAGGCAAGCAAATGCGTGAAACGATTGCGATGCCCAGTGCATGCGTGTTACAGCAGCGCTTCTAGCGGCAGTGGCAAACGCAGCCAGTTCACGCTGCCTTTCCTGCAGCTGCCACGATGCAGAACCTTCCGGAGAGTAGGGCTGCGTCAACAGGCGCTGCTGCTGCTGACGCCAATGCATCTCGTTCTGGATCGCTGCTCTCATGAGAAGGGCGGCTGCTGTATTTGCTTCTGGAATCCATCGGAGCAGCATGGCGTGTGGCTGTTGTTTACGTGGCAGCAACACGCGAAAGCCGTCTTGTTGCCGCCACTGTTGGTGCTGCTGCTGGGACTGCTTGCTGCGCATGCGCTCGAAGAGCTGCAAAACCTCGCACAGCTGCTGCGGCTGCATGACGTGGAGGTGTCCAGACACAGCGCGGTGCAGCAGCAGCTCTGCAGCTTCCGCCAGAGGTTGCAGCTGCTGAATCACGAACGGCGGCAAAAAGTGCTGCTGCTGCTGCTGCCGTACTGGGGGGACGCCTGTCAATCCGCATTCATACAACGAACGTGCCACGGAGAGCAGCAGTGTCAGTTGCTCCTGCTGCTGCTCTTGCTGCTCTTGCTGCTGCTGCGCCTCCGAGGAGAAAAGAGAAGCCGCATGCAGGGAGATCTCGTGCAGCAGCAGCCTCACAGACTGCACCAATCTTCTGCGGCCAAGCTTGCTGCTCAGGCTGCCGCGCGTGCTGCTGTCTTGTGCTGCTGCTGCAGCAGCTTCATGGCGCTCTCGCCGTCGTTGCTGCTGCAGCACCAACTCTGCAAGCCGCTGCATGCAGCGGCACAGGAGCGGCAGCGGGATCGTCGGACGCTGCTGAAGGGCGTCAAGATCTCCCGCTACAATGGCATTGGCATGCAGCTGCTTTTGCCGTTGGTGCTGCTGCAGCAGCAGCTGCTGCTCAGTCTGCGGCTGTTGCTGATGAGGAAGAGGGCTTGCACGTTTGCTGCAGCCTTTTACAGCAGCAGGCACATCGCTGAACAGCAGCAGGAGCTGCAGCAACTCCGTCGTGGATCGCGCTGTCTCTATGCCGCCCTGGAAAGCAGCGAGGAAGGCCGCCTCCCTCTCGGCTGTCTCCGCAGCTGCAGAGGCAGCAAGCGCCGAGACATCGGCGTTCAAGGAGTTCGCTGCCTTCCAAGGGGATCCCAACTGCTGCTGTGCCTCCTTCTTTCTGCCTCGCTGCAGCTGCTGACGCTTCTGCAGGTGCCTTTCCCGCCGCTCTGTTTGCTGCTGCAGCCACCGGCGACCGGGTGTCTGTACAGTCCCTGCGCTTGGCTTCCCTGCGCATGCGGCGCGCAGCGAACTTCCTGCATTGGGGATGCTGCACTCCTTCGCTGGCCCTTGCACGACTACCCCTAAAGGGGCAATAAATCCAGACGGACGCCTGGAAGCCTCCTGCGAATCAGCGGCAAACTGGCGGGGGAGAGAAGGGCCTCTTCCGAGCTGCCCGTGAGGCAGTGCGCATGCAAACTGTTTGGTGCTGCTCTCGCCGCTGGGGTTGTTCGTGTTGCGAAATGCGCTGCCTTCAACACGAACGTATGGCATAAACAACCAGGGCAAAAAAAGCAGCAGATGCATCTCCCAGAGCCGTATGCTACTGCGCTGGAGCTCCTTCTCCAGGCATATTCAGAAAGCGCAGACCGCTCAGCGTCCTCGTTGCTGCTGCGAGGCTGAAGCGGCAAAAGCTCCTGAGAGCGAACGTGCTACAGATCACCCCACCTGCTGCCCTTCCCATTGTGTTGTCTCGAGTGGTCCCCCTTCCCCCACCCTCAGACATATCGTCGCTCGGCGGTAGCAACACTGCTGCTACGTGGAGCCGCAGCGAGTCGATACCACGAGCATCGGTAGCAGCAGCTCTTGTAGCCGGCCTTTGTCGCAGAAATTCCTCCCCCTCTACCTTCGTTTCTCACGCTGCGAGTCTTGCGAACAATTCTCAGAACCAACGCTAAAAACAGCGAAGGATTCGTAAACGAACCACAAGGGGCCCCTCATCAGCAGGGGAGGGGGGCCTCAACCCCACGAAGGCGTGACCCTATGGGCTCCCCATAGACAGACATTGCAAACAAAGACTACGAAATATATTCTCATCGAAAAAAACACTTCGCGTATTGTCTCTAGTCGCGTGCGTGCTCCTCTGCTCCCAAAGATATTCTGAAATACGCACACCACCCGACTCGTCTGCCCGCTAGAGGCACACGTTTCCGGCTTCTTTATGCTTGAAAACGGCTCTTTGTCTCTTCATCACCCATGCGGCTTCTAGTGTCTTTGTTCTCCACGAGGCGCCTTACGCTACTGTAGACTCGTGCCCCCTTTATTCTCCAAGAAAGTCTTGGGGCCTTATTTTGCTCAAGGCTCGAAGCCTCCTTAGGATCTACGAGGCTCTTGGCCTCGTTTTACTTCAAGAGAGTCTCAGGTTGTTACACTCCGCGAGGCGCTCGGCATCTTTGTACCCTACAATGCCAACGGTTTCTTATGTCTGGACAGCCGACTGCACGAGACACCGCTAAGGCCCCTGCGCAACCCCCGTGCAGCCCTCTCTGCTGCCATGAACGCATCGTTACGCCAAGGCGGGAACTATGGCTCGTGCATACATATAACTCTATCTGTATATATACAATTAAGCGCCTAAAGCATGGGGTATCCGCAGAGACTGTGGGATCGCTGCAGCATAAATCGCCTCAGGGCCTCACAACGGGGGGGGGGGGGGGGGGGGAAATTGAACCCTTTGTGTAGGTAACGCGCGGAAGGGGGGCCCGCGGGGAAGGTCCACGATGGAAAAACGAAAACCGCCGTGCTAGGGAAAAACAGACCGCTCCCAAAGGGAAGGGACAAAAATGGCTACAACTGGAAAGGGGGGAAAAGGCCTTTATGGTGGGTTTTTTGGCCGCCTATGACCCAGCTCATTCAGCGTGACCACCACGACGCTCTCCGCGTGACAACCATAGGCCCCAAAAGGGCTTTCTTGCGGGGGAAACACCACCCTGCCGTCCAAAAAACCCCCGCCCCCCCCCCCAATGTAATTTTATCAAACAACCAAAAAAACCC